>NC_135185.1:16941528-17241528 GCF_041146795.1 Maylandia zebra
TGTCACTGTCGCAGTGCTTAAGTCACATTTAGTTAGCCTCCTCCCTCAAAAGTGTCTGCTCCCAAACATGGCTCACCTTTACACGCTTTTAAGCAACTTAACGTGGATTTATCCGCTGTTAATGATCCTGTAAAGGTGCTGCTCGGCATACCTTTTGAAGATGTGTTTCTCAGCCCCCTGATTCACAGTGCAGAGGTCTGCCAACCCTCCGAGCTAATGCTCCAAATCCACTAATCCAGCCGTCTTTAAGAGATCTCAATGGCAGTCGGATGGAATAATTAAAGGCTGGAATAATTAGCTCGAAATCTTTGGACGGGGGATGATTAAATTGATGAGGCTGGTTTTCATTTTATTTATTTATTTTTGTGGTCTGGCTGTGATCATGCTTTGTCGGGCTAAACTTTGATATAAGGCGATGACTGAAGACGGGTCGGTCATTTTTTATGCTATTTTGTGAGATAAATCGCCGACTGCACTGCAGCCTTGATGGTGGCGAGGAAGTTAATGAGCATCAAGCAGGGGGGCGGGGCCTGTCTGTTCAGAAACAGGTGTCCTCAGCTTGAGGGAGCTGGCAAACATTAGCATTAGATTAACATTAACAGGACTGGTGGCAGCCCTATAAGCAGCTAGCTCGGAGGCAGTTAAGGACCTGCCAGCCTGGAGAACTGACAAGTGTGTGAAACAGGATCACTTAAAGCTCAGCAACGAGCACCTTCTTGGGCAACAACCCAGCCTTTGCTCTCGGCGTATCTCACCCAGCTTCACCTCAGAAGTCGGGCGAGCCGCCAGAAACTTTTGAAGAGCAGAAGAAGTACGTCGGAGGCAGACAAAAGTGTGATAAGACAAGAGGAGGGAAAGTGTGCGAGAGTGATTGAAAACCCTGAATCATCCCCTCGATGGTAAACAGCCGGGGCTGAGGTAATCAGAAGGAAGCGAGGAGTGTCCAAAAGGCCCGAGTGTGTCAGAGACCAGGAGAGGAGAGACTGTTTACCCCCCTCTTCTGGAATCTGTCAGCCTCGCCTCAGCCTTTGTTGTTCACCTTCATTTTCTGAACAGCAGACTTTTGGCTTAAAATTTTACCCCCAGAAAAGACACACAGTTAGCCCAGTGAAAAAACTGTAGTGACTATGGGGTACTTTGTGTTTTGTGTGTAAGTCCAAATTCAGAGTGACATATGGGGAGTTTTCTCCCCCCCCAAAAAAAAACAACAACTCTTCAGCATATTTGGAAGGAAATGGGGAGAGGGGAGGCGGGGTGGATTTCAGAGGCTATGCAGCATTTGCGAAGCAGCGTAGGGTTGTTGATGCGAGCCATGTTGAGGATGATGGAGCTGAGAGGCTTAACTAATTTTGGAAAGAGAGAGCAGGAGGAGGAGGAGAGCGGAGGGGGATTTGGGGCCTTTTGTTACAGCCTGTTTGATCTGGGAATTTGGGAAAAAAATGGCCCAGAGATGTCGTGAAAATGAGAGAATTACAGTTCGGGTCCCTCACTCTTCTTCTTCTCCTTCTCTTTTTTTTTTTAATCAAACTCGAGGAGCAGGGGAATTCTGATGCACTCCCGTGTCAAAGCAGCAGATACCCCCCTTCCCACCACCTTTTTTTTGGTTACAGATAATAACTGGATCTAGTTAAATCCTGATTGTTAATTGCTAATTACTCCTCGTGCATGAGGAGCCAGGAGAGCGTGGCTAAGCTGATCAAATGAGTCTTCGCTCTGGAGCTTGTAGGTTTTCCCGTTTTGTCTCGTCCCCGTGTTGTTGGGGCGTTTGGAAGGGCTTGTTTTCGATGGCTTTTGACAAGATAAAGACTGATTTTTTTTTCTTCCCAAGAAGGGTGGGAAGCACAGAGTGGGAGGTGTGCTGGAGAGAGGAGGGGGGCCTTATTTCCCCTTGGGTGTGATCACAAGCATTTGATTTAAAGCTTTCATGGGTTAACCAAAGCACATCCCGCAGGTGTTTTTTCTCTGGAAGGCAGCTCTCGTTACCCAGCGAGCTGTTTGGCTTCGGTTCAACGTGCATGATTGTCGTAAAAGATGAAACTCAATTTGCTTAAAAATACTCAAACTGGCACCCAGAGAGAGGATTTTTGTGGCTTAATGGAGTTTTTAAAGGTAGCGTTTGGCAGCAGCCTCTTATTTAAAAGCCTCAATCACTTCATTATCAGATTCCGAAAAAAGAAAGGTAAAGAAAGATGATTGAACCTCTTTGATGCCATCTAGGGTTAGGCTTCACTGCTGATGTTCTTGTGGACATCATCTGGCGGGTTATTTACACTCTTTATTTAGTCCTCTTGCTCTGCAGCTTTTCTCTTGCCCCTCACCCCCCAGATTCCTCCATCTCCCTCCTATCTTAAACCTCCCTTCCTCCAGCAGCTACCTGAGGAGCTGTCAGTCTGGATTGCCGCGCTGTCTGTTCATCCTGTCAGGCTGAGGGACGCGTCCTGATCAGCCGTGGACACTGATAGACCTGTCAGGTGAGATGACAGCCACGAGTGAAGACGCGTACAGACAGGTACATGTAATGTGACAACGCTCCTTCATCCCTCCTCCACCGCCACAACTACAGCCGCCACCCGCTCCCACTTCCCTTCACTTCCCCTCCCTCGGAAAAATAAATATCCATAAGTTGGAAGAGTGCACACGGGATGAGCATGTTTCTTGACGAGTTGGGGGAAAGTTTTCTTTTGAGCCTGAGCTGATGTGATGCAGCCACGTGATGAAGTTTGGTGTCATGTCAGCTGCAGTTTCTGCTTATGATTTGCATAAAATGTAAAAGATTTTTCTTCATCTTCTTAACATCTATTAATAAAGATAAATGATACCCCTGAACATAATGCACTTCTATAGCACTGAGACCTCAGAAATGCCACATTCGCTGTTTGGTTTAAACTTCACATGAGAGCCATTTGTTTGCAGCCTGTGTTTGACATCATTTTTAGCTCCAGTTACAAAGTCATATGGTTGACACATCGACAGTATTCAACCAGAGCTTTAAATTTTTAAAAAAGTGGAGATTTACAGCTCTCAAAACTACTGCAGGTTTCACCTATATAGCTCAAAAGACTGACATAGCTATGGTTATGGACATTTTGAAGCCTGGGTTATCAGATAGCCTGACCTTCCCATATTTGGAGACCTGTCAGCATCCATTTGGCAACCTTAGGTGGCTCCTCAAGGGTTGTTGAAGGTTGCTGACAGTTTGCAAAAGCCCCCTTAAAAAAGCCTAGAGACTGGTAAGAAGCTCCTGCTAGCCACCAGTTGCTAGGGAAAAGCCTGTATTGATCCATTGGTTGGTGAGTGGTTGCTCTTGGATAATCCTGCCTTCTGAAACACAATATGTCTAACACGTAATTCAGTATGACTCAAAATGAGTGACTGAACCTACAGAAAGCTATTTCCCCATAAAATGTGATAGAACAAGGACTCTTTCTGCAACCATGGTTATCGCCTTCTGGTGGTTATTAAAATGAGGCGCTTTAAAATTCAAAATTTTAGAGTCAGCCTTAAGTGGCTATTAGAGGAACTGCAGTTTTGTTTTGTTTTTTTGGTAGATCTCCTTTGGCTTTTTTGTTTTTCACTTGGTTTCATCACATAAATTACCGTATTTCCCGGACTACAAAGCGCACCTGAATATTAGCCGCACAAGCTAAAATCAGGGGAAAATCCTGTTCTCTTTCAAACATTCGTTTCGGTGTCTCACTATGGGGAACGCTCTCTCAGCGTTGTCCTCAGAAGCCTCTATATCATTACTCCAGCCAGTATTGGCTGGCAGTCGTGACGCTTGCGTCAGGGAGGGGCCACCCTCCTCCCTATAAAAGGGTGTGACGCAGCGTCACCCGCCATTCAATTTCCTCTTCTCGCTTCTTAGAAACCTCATCTCTCCTGACTGCGAACGTGAGTGCTAGCTTAACTGTCCACACGAGCAAGCTAACACCTTGGTCACCGGGCGCCAGCACGGCTCGCGTTTCGAGTCGCCTGCTCTTCACCACAGAGCCAGGTCGGAGAGTGTGTTAGCTGCCACCACGCATCTAGCACAACAGTTAGCTGATCAAGCTAACTGTCTTTGCTACACACGGTCACCAAGCCAAGTAGCACAAGCGCTAGCCACCACACTAGCCAGGTCATACTAGCTCACCATAGCTACCCGACCGAGAGAAGAAACAAAAAAAAAAAAAAAAAAGGGATCAGCGTTAGCCGTCCAGCCATTCCAAGCTAGCTACACCAAGCTTCCTTAATATGGCAGACTGCAAACCGCTGCCCAGAATTTGCCCCTGCGGTTGCAAAATCTCAGGTTCAGATACACATGACGCGTGTGTGATGTGCCTCGGGCTGCAACACGCCCAAGCGGCTATTTCCACACCGGGTATATGCGAACACTGCGCTCGCTTCACCCTAAAAAGCCTTCGCCGAAGGCTAGCCCGCCAGGCTAGCCTGTCGAAGGAGGACCCAATGCTGTCTCCAATCGGCCCACCGATGGAGCACACTGAGTCCGCCACACCAGGCACCAGCTGGGGAGACGAGATGGATGTCGTCCTCCCGCTGGTGGATGATGCCGAGGTCAGCTGCGAAGCTATGCTTGATTCCCTCGAGGCTAATGACGAGCTACTCAGCGAATCCTCTGAGGGAGCATCGGAACATCTCGTCTCGGACGAGGATGACGACGTTTTCTTTGCCCCCTCTGGTCGGAATTCTGCGACACAAGGGGCCGACTGTGATAACCCCGGCACACAGTCCCGCGGCGTGGAGCTATTTGACGTTGCAAAACGGGCAGCTGAAAAGCTGGCAATCCCATGGCCCGCGGTGACAACGGAGACCTCCACCTCACGATACGAGGGTAAAAGGCTCCCCAAAGCAAAGCGCACTACTAAGCAGGTACTGCCGCTTTTCCCCGAATGCGTGGACGAGGTCACACGCTGCTGGGAAAAGCCATTTTCGTCACCCAACCCCGTGCAGGGAGCGGCGGCGTTTGACTGCGCTGGAATGAAAGAGAAGGGCATCTACCAAATTCCCACAGTGGAGAATCTGGTGGCTTCTCATCTCCACCCGAACCAGAAACTCTCCATGTCATCTGGTCCGTCCCTGCCCTCCAAGGCCGAACGCCTGCAGTCCTCCCTGGCTGACAAGGCGTATAAATCGGTGGCCACCACCGCGAGGGCATTGAACGCCTCGTCGCTCCTGCTAGCCTACTCGGCGGAGCTCCAGGACCAGGCTGCTGCGAACCCGGATGCTAGCGAGTTGTGGGAAGAGCTGGGCGTAGTTACGGACCAGTGTCTCCACCTCACTAGAGCAGCAGTACAAGCGGCGGGCAGAGCCCTCAGTATCATCGTCCTACAGGAGAGGGCAAGATGGCTGAACTTGTCGGGGCTTTCGGACAGAGAAAAACGTGACATTCTGGACGAAAGCATCGACCCCGCTGGGCTTTTCGGGACCGCCGTTGCCACCATGCAAAGACGGTGCGAGGAGAAGAAGAAAGAGGGAGAGGCCCTCCAGCTGTGTCTCCCTAGGAAGACCCAGGCTGCGCCTCCACCCAGTCGCCGCACGTTCGCTCAGGTCACCAGCCGTCCAGCCGGCGTGCCGACGTTTAAAATCCCTCGCCGCCCAGCCCCGCAGGTCGCGGCCCAGGGTCCTCTAGGATCGCAGAACCCTAAGACCCACTGGCCCAAGAAACACGTCCCGCCTGCTGCTGCTCAGGGTGCCCCACCACCAGCCAAGCAGTCGGACCGCAAGAAGAAGCGGACTGCCTAACATCCCCCACGGGGAGATTGGAGCCGGACCAGCCCGGGCTCCAAGTTCACTCCAGGGCTCAGTTCCGGAGCCCGTTCGGAGAAGTGTGTTCTGCCTCCACCTTTCAGCGCCTGGGACTCGAGTTGGATCCCACAGAGCGGATTTCAAAAAAGAGACGACGAAACGCTGTTCAGCTGATTCAAGCATGTCTGTCTCACAAAACACACTGTTTATTAAAAACTCACCCGTTGCATCCAGGCATGTTGCCAAGGGCACGGGAAAAATGTGTGAAAAACACAGAAAATATGTTGAAAAACATAATGCCCCCACGCACCCAGACACCACCGGGGTTGATTCCCTCAGTGGTGTCCGGCCCCATAAGCGCTGGTCAAGCGCGGGCCGCTCGCGCATGCGCAGTCGGGTCTGGTCAGAAGGACCAGTTTCCGCCACAAGAGGGAGCCAGAGCTCCGTCTACTGTGGAGCGCCTATCTTTGGGGCCGCTGTCAGCAAGAATAGAGAGATGGCGAGCTCTCGCTGCGCCAGAATGGGTTGTGAGGACATTAGAGCGAGGCTATCGTTTGCAATTCGCAACCACCCCTCCCAGATTTCACAAAGTGATTTTCTCTCTTGCAAAAGGCGAATCAGCCAGGATCCTGCAAGAAGAAATAACTACCTTGCTATCAAAGGGGGCAGTACGAGAAATACCCCAGGAGCAGAGCCAATGCGGCTTTTACTCAAGGTATTTTCTCGTGCCCAAGAAGGGAGGGGGACTACGTCCGATACTGGACCTACGGGCTCTGAATCAGCATCTGAGGTCATACAAATTCAGGATGTTGACGACCACCACTCTGCTGCATGTAGTGCGCCCAGGCGATTGGTTTACATCAATAGACCTGAAGGACGCATATTTTCACATCCCTATTTACCCGCCTCACAGAAAATTCCTGCGCTTTGCGTTTCAGGGCAGAATGTACGAGTACCAGGTCCTGCCGTTTGGTCTCTCACTGAGCCCTCGGGTATTTGTGAAATGCACAGAGGCGGCCATAGCCCCACTGAAGAGGCGGGGCATCCGCATAGCAACATACATAGACGATTGGCTGCTGCTGTCAGAGTCAGAAATAATGGGAAGGGAGCACACCAGGTTGACAGTGGATCATCTGATGGCTCTGGGTTTCACCATAAACTACCAAAAGAGTGTCCTGCAGCCAGCTCAGGCCATCTCTTTCATAGGAATAGCTCTAAACTCCGCCTCGTACAGAGCGTGTCTCTCTGTGGACAGAGTAAAAAAAATGCTATCACATGCCGGCATTTTTCAGTTGGGAAGATATCTCCCATTCAGAAAATGCCTGCAGATGCTGGGATTAATGGCGTCTTCACTGGCAGTCATTCCACTAGGCAGACTGCATATGAGGGAATTTCAGCGATGGGTTGCATCACTGAGACTGAATCGAAAGCGCCATACCCACCGCTATATCAGAGTGACAGCAGACTGCGCTGCAGCACTCCACTGTTGGAGAAATCCCACATTTCTCACTCAGGGGGTGTCACTGGGAGCTGTCACAGCCAGAAAGGTGGTGACCACGGACGCGAGTCTCACGGGTTGGGGTGCCACTCACGAGGGCAGAGCAGTGAGCGGCAGCTGGGACTCACAACAGAGGGGTGCTCATATAAATTGGCTAGAATTGCTAGCAGCTTTTCTAGCACTGAGACACTTCCTTCCCCTGTTGAGAAACCACCATGTTCTGATCAGAACAGACAACACCACTGTTGTGGCATACATCAACAGACAGGGCGGGTTACGTTCCCGTCCTTTGCACATGCTGGCTCGCAGACTGATCATGTGGAGCAGCATCAATCTGTTGTCACTGAGAGCCACTCACATTCCAGGAGCCCTGAACTTGGGAGCAGACTTAATGTCCAGGGGAAACCCGCAGTACGGGGACTGGACCCTGCACCCACATGTGGTGACCCAAATCTGGACCCGCTTTGGCCAGCCACAGGTCGATCTGTTTGCCTCGAGGGAGAACGCTCAGTGTCCACTGTATTTCTCCCTGAGGGACCAGGAGGCTCCGCTAGGGGTAGACGCATTAGCTCACAACTGGCCACATGCTCTGCTTTATGCGTTCCCTCCACTGGCCTTAATTTCTCCCACTCTAACCAGAGTGAGAGAGAGAGGGCTAACAATGATACTGATCGCCCCAAGGTGGATGAGGTCCCATTGGTTAGCGGAGATCATGCCACTCTTGTGGAGCGAACCTTGGCCTCTCCCTCTCCGACGAGACCTAGTCTCCCAAGCCAGGGGGGAGATTTTTCACCCTCACCCCGAGCGCCTCGCCCTGTGGGCTTGGCCCGTGAGAGGTTGAATCTGAGTATGGCAGGACTCCCCCAGGGTGTTATAGCCACTATTCAGAGTGCTAGAGCCCCCTCCACAAGATCATTGTATGAGAACAAGTGGAGGGTATTTGAGGAATGGTGTGGAAAGTCTCACACTCTCTCCTTTCAGTGCTCTGTGACAACAATTCTCTCCTTTCTCCAAGAACTGTTAGATAAAGGAAAGGCCTTTTCCACAATTAAAGTATATCTAGCAGCCATTTCAGCCTGCCATGTGGGCTTCGTGGATGGCCCGGTGAGCCATCACCCGCTAGTCTGCCGTTTCATGAAAGGGGCACGACGGCTCCACCCAGTGTCTAAACCTCTCGTTCCCACGTGGGATTTATCCCTGGTGCTGGGGGCAGTTTCACAGCCACCATTTGAACCACTAAACCAGGTGGAAATAAAAATCCTGTCTTTGAAGACTGCATTGCTCCTGGCCCTCGCATCTGCGAAGCGTGTCAGTGATATTCATGCGCTGTCAATACACAAAGAGTGCACCCGCTTCACACGGGATAACTCTAGAGTCACACTCAGGCCAAATCCGGCCTTTGTGCCCAAAAACCCTTATCTTCAATGCACCCCATTGGAGCTGGAAGCTTTTTGCCCTCCTCCTTTCTCCTCCCCTGAACAGGAGCGCCTACATGCTCTCTGTCCAGTCAGGGCTTTATGTACCTATATGGAGAGAACGAAGGTTTTCAGGAGGTCGGATCAGCTGTTTGTTTCCTGGGCTAAACCACATCTTGGCAAGCCCGTTAGCAAACAACGCATTTCCCACTGGATTGTTGAGGCGATCCAATTGGCTTATTCCAGCACGGGTCTGCCCCCCCCGGAGGGGCTTCGTGCTCATTCTGCCAGAGGGATGGCAACCTCTTGGGCCCTTTTTAGGGGTGTCTCTATAGAAGAGATATGTGCAGCTGCGAGCTGGGCTTCACCTTTGACCTTTGCAAGGTTTTACAGGTTGGATGTCACTGCACCGTCTCTAGCCCACACTGTGTTAAGTGTGGGTCCCCACGAGACCTCCTAAATTGGCAGTCAGTCGTTCAGATGGGCTTATCTGGCAATACGGGAGTCTGCATATCCCCATAGTGAGACACCGAAACGAATGTTTGAAAGAGAACTTGAGGTTACTCTATTCCGTAACCCCTGTTCTCTGATAACATGAGTGAGGTGTCTCACCAGATCACCCTCCTTGCACGAAGCGAGGAAGAGGTGAGCTTATCTTGAATGGCGGGTGACGCTGCGTCACACCCTTTTATAGGGAGGAGGGTGGCCCCTCCCTGACGCAAGCGTCACGACTGCCAGCCAATACTGGCTGGAGTAATGATATAGAGGCTTCTGAGGACAACGCTGAGAGAGCGTTCCCCATAGTGAGACACCTCACTCATGTTATCAGAGAACAGGGGTTACGGAATAGAGTAACCTCAAGTTTTGTACATACATTAGCCGCACCTGACTAAAAGCCGCAGGTGTTTCAATATTGACTTATCATATGTAAGAGAATATGCACAAAGCGAATTGTCAGGAAAGAGATGGCTGTTTGGAGACACACCCCTTTTATTAATATTTTGAAAAACAAGTTATGGGTACATATTTGCACATGTGCTGTGCTTCATAAATGAGTAACAAATGTAGTACATAACAGTAACCTACAGCACACCAGAAAAATAGATTCGGACTACCTTTTAGGCTCAGGTGCAGTGACACGGCTTTAACAAGAAGAAAAGTCAGTCATTCACCACCATCTTCCTGCGCACTAAAACCACCAAAGTCCTCTTCTCCAGTGTCGGAAACGAACAGGCTCAGGATGGCTTCGTCATCCACTCTCAGCTTCTTTCCTTCGTTGTCACTTTCAAAACCAAAGATAATCCTCATTGTCATTGTCGGAGTCGAACACCCTCTGAAGGGCCGTGGCGGTGTCCTCCTCTTCATCATGCAGCAGTCCAGCCCTTCGAAATCCGTTGGTGATCGTGGATGTTTGCACACTTTTCCACGCTGTCAGAATCCACCGGTAGAGTTGAGCACAACTTGCTTTTCGCAAGTTTATCGCCGCTCGTCATCCACGACTCCCGCTGAACGCGTAGCGCTACTTTGAAGTTTGTTTTTCGCGCTACTTGTACGGCACTATGTTGCCTGGCGGATGGACATGTGACCAACATACCACTCTTGAACCCCGATCCTTCCGCCAGGCAACGTAGTGCCGTACAACAGCGGAACAAACAAAACAAATCGTCTTACGATATGACAAAAATCATGGACAATCCATAGAAAAGCCGCACCTGACTAAAAGCCGCAGGGTTCAAAGCTTGTGCAAAAAGTAGCGGCTTATAGCCCGACAATTACGGTAGTTCTTACTGAAGAATTTATCACATAAAGGTCACTCCCACTAACTCCTGGGTATTACCACAGATTTCCTTAGAAGTAAAGCTAAATATTTCAGTGGTGGAGAAACATTGGGAAATTAATAGATGGCTCAGACAGGGTGATCAGTTGGGATTGGTCATAACTTTGTTAGCTGTTTCGACACACTTGCTCGGCCATCTGGTGCACAGTTGCTAGCTGAAAATGCTTAAATACCCTGTACACTGTGCTGTATGTTAACAGGATTTCTGGAATATGTTCCTCATGAGTGGCCAACCAAAGCTGTAATACTTTGTTGAAGATAGGGTTCAGATGCTTGTAAATACCAACATTTTATGCTTCCAGCTTGTTAAATGTACGACTTTTCTGCTTTTTTTAAATGTTGGTGTCTTTTTGAGCTCTTACAAGCTTACCTTGTAAGATGGTACAAAGACCCATAGGAACAATTCGTGCTTTCACTAAGAGCTGTAATATCACAAATGTCAACCATATTAAGAAAACAAGTTCCAGGCAAGAGACTTCTTTGAAAAACATCAAACAAGCAAGTCCACAGAGGACTCATTTTGAATGACCTGAGCTTCAACTGTTTCCTGACGGGGAAACATTTGACCATAGAAGAATAGTACATCCTTTCAGCACATAAAATCTGTTATCACCAGTTTAACCGTATGTAGATATCTATACAACTTTATCAAAAAAATTGTGTTTGGGCTGGGCAGTAGGCGTGACTGTTCAATACCTCAGCTTCACCCTACCGTCATAAGCCCAAAATATCCACTGAATGTTTTTTGTTAGTGTTTTTTAAGCTGTATTTGGTGGAATAGTTTGAAGTTGTGCTACAACCAACACCAGATCCAGATATTATCAGCCCTTTAAATGGCCATTATCAACTGTTATCAGTCACATGCACAAAGCCAGAAGGCCCATTCTTCTACCTTCTTTAAGGCTTAGTAGCCTGTTACGATCATTGTGATAGATGTAGGTCACATGTAAAGATTGTGTAAAATCTGCATTAAGCTACTGTATTTGACATATCTTTTGCCAAATACACTCTTTATTTTAACCTAAACCATGATCTTTTTGTAACTCTTTTATAACTAGTAATTGCATTTGGTGCCTAGAACTAAAGCAAAACACAGTAACACCAAAAAAAGTCAGGTCCAAGGAAAAAACTCAAATTTGTGAGACACAGTTGGATTGGGTGGATTAAGCCTCTACCACCCCTTCAGCTTCTAAATGGGCATTTTTGTTGCTATTTGAACATTCCCACTTCCAAAAAGACCTGTAGAAAAAAATGGTTTATCAAGTTAATGTTACTTAAATGGCTTCCATAAGAGAAAATCGCTTTACCGGGCAATAAAAAAACATTTTTATTGACACATGAAATAGACACATTTTAGGAAGTAAATGCCTAAAATACAACAAATACACTTTTCCTAGTGTTTTGGATCTGCAAACTTATTATATTACTTAGCCAAAACTGGAGCCAACAAGAAGTTGTTGTGAGTCTCCATCGTGTATGTTCTCCACAGGATTGATAATGATGTAGCTGCACATGCCCAGTAGGCCTAAAATGGTATGTGAAACGTTTAGGTACTTCATGGAGAGAATAAATGCATCAGCTTCTTGTGAGCTAAACATCACTGATTTTATATGCGTCCTTACATAAATCTTAACAAATTACACATTTATTAAGTTTTAATGTTGCAACCCAACTTAGTAAATGTCTGGTCTGACACAACCCAGGAGCTTTAAAAGGATTTACACACAATCCAGTGCTGAGAAAGGTAGCTTTCAATTGTGAGTCACTTGGTTTTAGACTTGTTAGCACCAGTTTTGAGCACTTTACATTTTCTAACATGACTGTTGAGTAAAGTTTAGTGAAATTACCAAAACCTAACTAATGCACTGGGGCCAGGTTGTATATTTGCAGGACAGGGATTTTCGGGGTGGGGTTGGAGGGGCCTAACAGAAAATCTTTGCTCAAGGAGTGCATAACAGATGAATCCAGCCATGGCAGAAAAAAAGGAGGTGGCGGGGGAATCATAAGTGAAGAACAAGGTGCCAAGAAAATCATATTCTGAAGTATTATGGGTAAAAGAATAAGAAATAGTGCCGTTACAGCAAATGTGATCAGAGCAAAACATGAGGGAAGGAAGATGTGGGGGTGGCAGTAGTGGTCGTGGGAGGAAGGGGGTGGGGGGGGGGATGCCAAGTGAGACAAAACCCCCTTGGCAGCCTAATTAAATTTTCCACTTTTCCACACTCACATTAAGCTTCCATCGAGCCGGAAGGAATGGACGCACCGGAGGAGTCGACCCCAGGAAGATCACCCGCCACCACCGCCTCCCCTCCCTCTTGCAGTTCCACATTTCCGTTTGACCAATCACAAACAAGGTGTGTAAGTACCAACTGAGGATATTATTCGTTTCATTAAGAACACATTAAAACCTAAAGAGCTCCTTTTTCTTTCCCCAGTGGGTTTTTCTTGACTGACATGTGTCTCCATGTATCACGATCAGTCCACGTTTCATCCATCCTTACCATCCGTCCTTGATTTGGGAACTAAATCAACGTAATATCGAGGTATAAATAGACCTCCACCTCAGGCATATTTTGCCTGTCCTTTTAAACTGTTTTTGTGTGACAATTTACAACTTTAAATGACACGCAAAGTAGCTTCAGTTAGGGAAAGGGTCAAGTCAGGATTAGGATGTTGTTCATGGAGGTCTGAAATAGCAAGTTTGATGAAACGCAGGATGTTTTTTACTTATGCCATTTCTTGATACCTGATAATATGGCAGGAAATTTAAAGGGTCTTTCCAGGAATTTTGTTCAAATGAAGTAGCACAGAGATGTTTGAAAAGGCAGATGTGATTTAATCAGAAACAGTTCTTGAGATCTTCTTTGGATGTTGGCTCCCTGTAAGAAAGATCCTATATTGCTTCAATAATGTTGTGGTTTGGGGGCTGGGGAGGCCAATCCATGACTGTTGGTGTTGAATTGTGCATTTTTCAGGGCATGGCTGGATTTTTTTCCTATTTCTTAAACACATGATTTTCAGAGAGTGTTCAGTTAGGTTTTTAGTCCTGCTACTTCTTCTTTTGTCCTCCACTTGTCCAGTTTCCTCAAAATTTTTAATAGCACAATGCACACTATGCTGATATAAACCAAGTTTCCAGCTAATAGCTATTTGGAAATCACCTTGTTGGTGCAACAATACTATTTTGTGTCTGTCAAAGTATGTTATCATTGACATTTTACATTTTAAAATAAAGAAACATTAACAAATTGTCTTTTTATGACAGTCTGCTAGGAATAAAGTGCCTAAAAATTTAATTTTAATTGGCTCATTGTTTGGTTATGTGTAATCACAACCCTGATTGGGTTATGCACCTGTTTTATACCCGAATGATGTGTTGTTCAGTGTTAAGTGACTTAAAACAGAAGCAAAAATCATTCCTTTAAAAATGGTCAGGTAAAAGCAGCTGGTGTCCAAAAAATAATTTGAAAGACTTTCAGAAAGCCTAGAGAACTTCTGCTTAAGACCCCTTTAAAACAAATGCAGAAACTCTAGTTCCTTGGAAGCTAAGTATAAAGAAAATTCCTTTTGTTCTGTATGAAAACAAAATGGTTAAAACTGTGTTCAAGGTTGTTGCTTTGCCATCAGTGTGTTCAGCTCAAAACTGTAATTAAAACATCAAATTTACTCTATGACACGTAGTAAGATATCAAAGAAGCAGCAGCGGGAGAGATCTAAAAGCGGATCACTGATGCTGTATATCTCTTCATCTTATTCCACAAAAGATTTTCCTCTGAGGACCTGGATTCACGGAGCCACAACAATGAGGATTATTCTGCAGTGAAGATACGCCTCAGAGTGCAGTAATAGCGAGCGATGAAAACAAAGCAGTCTTTATGTTTACACAGAGAAATGCAAAATTGCCTCTAAAGACACGCCAGCAATGATCTTCCCTTAAGCTGTGACAAGACATGCAGTTCTGCTCAACTGAAATCCCCCGTTTTTTTGTTCCAGAGAGGTGAATCTGCTGCTTTTACAGTAACTGATTCAACCTCATTTTTACCGCCTCCTGGGAAAATTGTTCTAGTGGACAGGAAGTGATGTGTTAGTGTTTCCAGACTTCCAGAAGAAACAGAGAGTTAGCTAAAACAGATCAAAAGCCCTGAAACTCAAACATCAGCAAGTGAAAATCCAAAGGTAAAATGATGTCACCGTCCCGCCCACACTTGTTGTTTAACAGGAGATTTCTGGGAAGTCTAGTGAAGACAATAATGCAGCATTTTAAACTTAAAGACTGAGACATTTATGTTCAACGGGAGCAGAAGGTAGTGTGATGCTCAGTCAACTGAGGTCAAGCAGCAGCAAAAGTACAATTCAACCAAAACCCATTAACATTCCAGGCTGCGCGGACCTCAGACTAGCATCCTCATAAATTACACTGATAACCTTGTTGACGGAGGGAGATAAACTCGCCCATTGTGAGAAGCGCCCACAAATGCCATTTCATTGGACTGTTTTGGGCTCAGGACGAGGAAAACAACTCGCAGGAGGAACAAAACAACACGTAAAACTTGTTTTTCTCAGGCGCCCAGCATTTTTCCTTTCCTCTCTTTCTAGAACTGGGCGAGATGAGGTGGGGAGGTGAGGGGCGGACTGTTGTTTTCTTCCACTGAGAATAAGCAGTCCAGTAAAAGTGGAAGGAATGGCGGGGTCGTGTTTATTTGCGAAATCGCAGGTGGCTGTGTTGACCTGCTCTGAAGTCCCCCGACCACTCGTGTTCTTTTCTCCACTCGGACGCCGTTATTTGTTCACTTCTTCCACCACATGCTCCAACATTTCCCCTTCTCTCTCTGTCTCTCACTCTGTTTGTGCCTGGGCAGCGTTCCATTCTTCTTTGTGTCGAAGTGCAGCGTGCCTGTGACGCACTTCCTTCCATTGTATCAGGAACTGATACCTTAATGCTCGTGAAGCAAGTGTGCGTTCGGGCATGTATCTGTGAAGGCACGGGTGATTACGGGTGTCTTGTCGTGGCTCTTTGCCTGCGGTCACTCCATTAAATGGGGCTGTTGGGTAAATTACAGAATAAAGCCTCTTGCTGGTCTGCAATTTCCTGCAACAAAATGTATGTTAGATTTCCCACAGTGACATGAAAACAAGTGGTGGCTGAAGTCGGGTTAGATGATGTCATTTGGTTTGTTTCTCTACCACAGCAGCAAACAAGCATGAAGGCTCTCGCTCTTTTTTCAGTCAGAGTTGAAGCACATGACTGTTATGGAAAAGGTTTGCTGTTTGGTTTGTTCTCTGGAAGTTATGACAGAAATGGCAAATGCTGAAATGCATTTGTTTACTGTAAAGAGAGACAGTCAGCTTCCAGCAGAAGTGATAATGTAAGATAATGCATACACTTCTCATGTCCATCCTCTCATCTAAATCTCGGCAGAAGATCAGATAAACTATAATTTATCTGTTTCAGACACATAAATCCTCACACATAATATATAAATATCATAAATAACATAAATATCTCAAAACTTCAGCTCCCATGAGGTAGTGGCCCAAGGATTTGTGCTTTAATTTTCAGAATAACCCTTTAAGATATCATAATGAGTATTTTCTCAGAACTTTTCACAATCTTGTTTATAACAAGTGCTGTTTCCGCTTAAACAGATTCCTTGTTATATTTTGATATGTCGCATTTCAATCCAGTAAGTGGGGCTGTTCTCTTCGTTTGAGTTGACAAACAGTCATGGAAAAGGATTTGTTTGCCTTCTGGAAGTTATGACAGAAATTCAAATGGTTCACATGCATTTGTTTACTGTAAAGAGAGAGAGTCAGCTCCACATCCAGCAGCGGTGATGTGTAGGCAGGTTTCAGGTTGCAGCACTGTAACCACACTTCAGCCCTGCAGGAAGCGCTTCTCCCACCTGGCACCTTTTCTTTTAACTACTGATATTTATAGAAGAAGAGCCTCTTAACATAATCAATACTCTTCGAGACTGCACATTTCACATCAAGCTTAACAATTACCATAAAAAAAGAATTCAGACGTTCCCTCTGTCTTCATCTGTATAAGCCATCACTTAGAGGGAACCAATTACTTCTCATTTTCAGGTGCATATTTTATTCTTGGGCTTCACTACATTTGCTTTACATGACTCATATATATATGTGTGTGTGTGTGTGTGTGTGTGTGTGTGTGTGTGTGTGTGTGTGTGTGTGTGTGTGTGTGTGTGTGTGTGTGTGTGTGTGTGTGTGTACACATATATGATGAGAGCAAAAAACGGGTAGATGAACAAATATAAACACAGTTTCAGCTGATTGGGCAGGGATAGCTCAGTAGGTAGAGTGGTTGCCCCATGATCGGAAGGTCGGGGGTTCGATTCCCCTTAACAGCTACCCTGAGGTACCCCTGAGCAAGGTACCGTCCCTACACACTGCTCCCCGGGCGCCCAATGGCTGCCCACTGCTTCACTGAGTGAATGGGTTAAATGCAGAGAGCAATTTCCCCACGGGGCTCAATAAAGTACAATAATGTACACACTTTCTTTCTTTCTTTCTTTCTTCTTTCTTTATAAAAGCTGAGGAGGGGTAGCAGTTAATATCGCCAAATTAGTAGAATTAGCATGGAAGTAGAATTAACATGGGATTTATTTTTGCATCTCTTTGCTTACTATTGTAATATTGTAATATCCAGGGTGCACACCACATCTCGCTCTATGGTAGTTGGGATAGGCACTAACCACGCCCCCCATCGACCCTGTCAAGGATCAGCGAAAAAGAATGGACAGATGATTGGTCACTGTAATAATAGATACTCACCACTTTATTAGGTACACCTTGGTAGTAGAGGGTTGATTCAACAAGGTGGTGGAAACATTCCTCTGAGATTTTGATTCAAATTGACATTATAGCATCACACAGTCAATGCATCAACATCACATTACTTCCAAGATGTGAATATCCTGTTCCACGTCATCCCAAACACGCTTTACTGGATTTAGATCTCGTCACTTTTACATTTTAAACCATTAATACTCAGACTTTGAAACTTAAACCAAGCTCAGTTGGCACTACGGGCTCCAAACTTTGCCGAGGAAATGTTTTCATGTTCCAAATTCTGGTGCTACCGTCTGAATGTTGCAGTAGAAATAGACAACAGGAAACATTTTTCCAATTTGTTGTTGTCCAGTTTTGATAAGCCTGTGTAAATTGTAGCTGAGAGGTGTGGTCTTCTGCTGCAGTAGCCAATCTGCTGCAAGGTTCAAAGTGTTGTACATTCAAAGATGCTCTTCTGCATACCTTGGTTGTAACAAATGGTTATTCTAGTTACTGTTACCTTATAGCTAGTAATCTAGCTAGCTATATTCCCTGGGAACAGGGAAACATAGCTAGCTAGCCCAATTCTGTCCACGGGAGAAAAAAAATCCAATAGCAAACAAATGTAAAGCTAACTAATTAACAATGATATCTTTCTTGATTTGTCAAGAAAAAAACATGGCTTCTTTTGCTGTTTCTCCTTATTTTTCTTAGCTATGATGTAGTGCTGTCAGGGTTTATCTGGTTAAAATGATGTTAACGCCATAACTGCGTTAATGCAGAAAATCTCCGTTAGCAAGTTAAGGCGGCTCGCCCCATGTGATTGGTGATCACGGCGCTAATGCATTGACGCCGTGCAGCCCTCACACGGGGCAATCTACTACTATAATAATTAAAGTTACTCAGTAATTTAAGTAAATGACAGTCTTTTTAGTTCCCATTGCACCACAACTTTACCTCCTATAATCCTAATTATAATTTAAACCATACTTCACCTACTCTAATTTTAACCCTTATAGCAACCTAAGGTCCTAGTCTTCTTTTAAAGACAATTTCTTTATTACTTTTCCTTCTTTTTGTATTGCAGGTGTTTTGTGTTACATTTTTAATGCAGAGGTTGAAAATTAGCATATCGTGTACCAAACGTTTAGTTCCATGTGTAAATGAACTACTGTCAACCATATTTGCATGTAAGCCAAAAGTGATATCAATCTTCTCATTTAACACTTAACACTTAGCAAGAAAGCAAGGTTCTTTCCCAAAATGTGAAAGCTTTCATTCGAGATAAAATCAATGTGTTTTAAATACCAAGTGATAGTGAAAGGATTTTTAAACTAAATTTAGATTTTGCTACAGAAAACTGTTTCTGTTAATGGCTTTAGAGTTGATTTGGGAAGCTAAATTTAATAATAATATTTAAAAGGGTTCAAATTTATTGTGAACACAATCTCTCATATTTAACTCAATATATCAACTTCCTAAAACACTGGATGCCACTTTTCTCCTAGTTCATAATGAAGGGTTTGCTGCTTTATTTTGATATCAGAACTGATAAAACCACATCCTCAGATTCTGAGTAAAGCTCCAATCTTGTGTAAAATGAGTAGCTCTTTTTGAGATTCTCTGTGCAGTGTTTTGAGCCATGTCTGTCCAATGCAGTCCTTCAAAGTCAGTCTCAGGTGTTCCTGAATGATTGTCATAAGTGTTTAATTAATTGTTTTGCTAAATGGGATCTGGCATTAAGGCTGAAACTACACCAAAGCAGGCCAGTTGTCTGAGTGGATTAGAATTCAGTCCATATGGACGTAGTCAGGGTGAAGATGTTGTTGAGCAGCTGCTGAGCTTTTTGCATACCTGAATGATGTGACCGGCCTTATTGGAGAGTATGCGGCCAATGAATTCATCTTCTTCTCTCTGCAATCCCACACTCCGGAGGTCAAGAACGTTCAAATTATCCCTCTGCGCTGCTGTGTTTGACTGCTTTACATGAGTCACCACAGCAACCAGTAAATGAAATCACTGAAGGATGCTTGCTTCAATTCACAGGAGCTGTCTGCCCGTCTGGCATCCAGCCTTTTTAAAGCCGTGTTCCTGCACACTGGGCTTCCTGATGAAACCGCTGATTAGATTTCCATTCAAAACCTCCAACTTGCACAAAACACTGTGACAAAGGAAGCACATGTTTGCCACAGCATTGTCAGTGCATGCGCAAGGAGGGTATCAGCTCCCTGCTAGATTTTGCTCGGCTAACTCAAAAATGCAGTGAACTCGGTGTTGCTGTTGTTGCGTAATCAAACAGCACGTGAAGTGTGTTAACAGACCACTAGCACAGTCCCACTGTCGGTCACTCTGATTGTTCTTTAACCCACTCTGTGTGCTCACAGTCAGCACTTTGTTACCTACGTGTGTCCTACTGGCTGCACCTGAGCTGTGAGATTAGCCACACTGATCATGTTGAGCTATTATCCAGGTTAAGGTATTACAACATGACAACATGACAGGCGACTGACGGCAAAGGAAAAGGAAAACAAAGTGATGCAAGGGCAAAAAAGAAAAAGTGAAGGAAATATGTAGTGAATTCTGAACAGTCTCCTCCTCTCTGGCACACTGAGCTGTTTTCCAGAGAATTATGTAGCAATGAAGTGACTCAGTGTGACTGTAAATGCACTTTTCAGGAGGTTTGTATGTCATTTAACCTTCAAGTCATCCAGTTGTATATTTTTACATGTCCTGTTATGAATTTATGAAGTGGAGAAATGTTTCTTACCATAAATTTGTCATTTTACAAACAGCAGGACGTTTGTGTATATGTATATCTATATATCTATTTCTATACATATCTATCCATCCATCCATCCGCCCGCCCGCCCACATGTGTGTATATAGATATATATACATATACACATACACACACATGTCCTGCTGTTTGTAAAATAACAAATTTATGGTAAGAAATATTTCTCCACTTCATAAATTTTATACACACACACACACACTAATGCAGTTTATCTTTCAAGCTCAGGTCCTCCAGCAGAGAGAGGCCTGGGAGCTTGAGGGTCCTGTGCAGTATCGTTGCTCTTCCTAGGACTGTGCTGTTCCTAGTGAGTGGGGGTACCACAATCCAGGATGAGACAACAAACATCCACGAGTACATCAGAAAGATGGCGGCGTGCTCAGTGAATACCTCGGGCAGCAGAAACCCAAGAAAGGGAGCAAGAGAAGAAACCATCATGGAAGGACAAGCCCCTGCATGAGACCCTTGTTCTTGGGATATATATATATTTTTGTGACTAAAATATATTCATGTATGATGTATTACTATATATAAAGCCTATAGACCAAGCTTTCAGCAGTATTCAAGTCATTAAAATAATCTCTAGCTGTACTATAAAAATATACACAATAATGATATGCACATTATGATACTGTATGCATACTATTCCTATTTAAAAAAACTCAACAATAAATCAAATAAATAAAAAACAATATTTAAACTGTGGTACAGCCACTTATCATGCAATACATTTCTATGAGGGGGACTGCAAATGAGCCGGAAAATTATACCAAATGAAATGTTTTTTACACCCATTCTCTGTATTTATTTATAATCAGATGTTCTAACTTCTGGTTCTACGTGACCCCCAAAAAATGTTTCCTCTTCTTGGATATCTTGGAAATGTCCCTGGGTGTGGGAAATTGGAGAATCAAAGCATTCAGTATTTGTCATGGTTGAAGAACAACTAGAAACTGACTCCAGGGTGTATCTTATTTAGGGTAATAAATTGTTTGTGGCACTGACACCAGGAACACTCAAACAGCAGTACAATGAAAATCACACAGCAAACTTGTTGCAAAGATTTCTATACAGAACAAAACTGCAAAATGTTTTACAACGTAAAAAACACCACTTTATTTTAGAGCTGAAAGTACAGCATTGTAATTTAACAACGATTATTTTACAGCACACTTAAAGAAAAAAAAGTACTCTACTGGATCATTGACAGCAATGACCAAAATTAAATGGACGTCTTGTCATGGATTTGTTATTATTCCTACGATCATGCTTGCGAAACACTTCCAGTAATCTTGGGGATTCTGATGTTATGATGACTGCAATATAATCCATAACGTGCCCTATATCTAACATCTTGTTGCGCAAAATAATGTGGTTGGGAAAAAGGAGTCAAAAGTAGCTTTAAAGTACTCATAATGTGCTACACAACAGAAAAAGTGAAAATCAAAAAAACAACCCAACATCAAAGGACTGTGATCCTGCAAACGGAAAACGCTGTGTGACTGATGTCTATGATGCATGATTAGATGATCATTTCCTACTATAGGCCATGTTAGGTGGTTTCATGAAATGGGTTTTGTTGTTAAGTTATAATAACTATCTACGTTAGCGCTTATTAATATATTCTGTATGTATCCCCCCGAACCTGAATTGACTTCCCTTTGTTTACAATCTCCTCATTCGGATTTATGCGGCGGTACCTGAAGGCAGCATTAGGCATCAACTCTCCTGCGTCACGAGCACCTGAAGCGCGTCTGCCGCGGCCAGGTAAGCCTCTTGCGCACGGACGTTCAGTGGACATTCAGCGGACGTCAGGCTGAATGAGATGTTCTGTATAACAAATTCCTTCTGATGTGTGATGGATAGATAAGATGATCTCAGTGCGCACATTGAACATACACCCTCTTGTGTCACCTGACCCCTGACCTTGAGCTCCTTGAAGCTGCAGTTTTTCGGAAGTCGGAGAGTTTGCGATTTAACTCCAAGAAACTGAAGACAAACTGGAGCAGCAGCGTCTGGCTGACTGACTGTTGCGTGTCCCATGATCCTCAAAGATCAAACTTGGACCCATATAAAGGTTGTCACAGTGCCACATCGTGCTTCTCCCAAATTGACGCCCATGGGTGCGTCTCAAATGATATTACGGCATTAATTATGGGATGGCAGATTAGATTACCCACCCTTTAGCTATTTAGCAGAAAACGCGTCGCTTAGCAACACCGCTGCGTTCAAAAGATTAACCATTAATTAGTATCATTCAGATACAGAATTACTCAACATCTTCGGGAAACTAAAACGCACGACAGGCAGGGCGTCACAGATCAGTGCGCAGGTCAAAAGGTAACGGGGCGAAAATGAATGACACCCAGTAACTCTGGAAAGGGTGACATATAGGAGAGCTGCAGTACCTGTATGTGTAACTGACGTCTTCACGTTATGAGCAAGCGAACAAAGTGAGGCAACGGGCGGCTGACTGGTCACCCCAGAAACCCCCCGCAGATTATTTTTCCCTCAGCGCAACTTCCCCCGGTTCAAACTTTCTGATGGGAGCGAGGCTTTCTGGCAAAGACGCGCGCGGCACCAGCAGTTATGGTGATGCAGATTAAAATAGGAACCGTGGCAGATGGGATTAGACT
This sequence comes from Maylandia zebra, assembly GCF_041146795.1. Taxonomy (NCBI): domain Eukaryota; kingdom Metazoa; phylum Chordata; class Actinopteri; order Cichliformes; family Cichlidae; genus Maylandia; species Maylandia zebra. The sequence continues at coordinate 16,964,249 of NC_135185.1, forward strand.
TAATGCGCCATTTTATATCGTGTAACGTGTCACATTCTGGGCGCTGCGCCCTTGTTTATGAGGTGCGTCCGAATTACAATTAGCCCACATTTCACCGAGATTCCTTTGAAGCCGCCGTGCTGCACTAACCGGCGGGCCACATTAATCTGACCGTCCGTGTTGTGTGCCACCTCTCTCCAAATTAGGCACAATGCGGCGGCGCCAAAGCGCACAAAGGTTTAATTGTGCAGAAACGCCGCGTGTCCAATCGCCGAGTGTGTATATGAGCAGCAAATGAAAGCTGGTGGACATGAAATAGTTACACCCACCATGACACCCCCCTCCTCTCTGTCTTTATTTGATTTATCGAATTTTCAGGCTGTGCACAGCTACAGATATGGATTTCATTTTGAAGCTGAGAAACTTTTAATAAATGCTTTTACTGCGCAGCACTCGCTCCCGGTGTGTGCGGGTGCACGCGTATCCGTGCAGAGTCGCTTTAGTTCTAAGTTTCTAAGCTTTAATGTGTTGGTTTTTCATCACTGCCGGGTGGCCGAACCTGGACCGGCGAGCTGTGAGCTCCGAGTCCGGACCACAGCGCGCGAGGGGAGGGAATCCCTCCAGTGTCTGACGCTTCCTTTACCAAGGAAACCCACACGCGCTCGCTGACGCAACTGCCCATTTTAGGAAACATGCGTCAATGGACCCAAGCAAGTCAGACAAATAGTGAACTCCGCGGCAGCACTGACGTCCGTAACAAAAAATAAACCCCTCCACACATGTTCTGGACCACTTTTACCGAATCCCAGCTTTTCGGTTTTCTCCCTGCTGTCCGCAGAGCGCAGGATGGTGCTAACGGATCTTTTCTTTTTCACTGCCTTTTGCAGAGACAACCCCTCCCTGCTGAAGTCGCAACGCCCCATGCGTGACGTAGGCTCTTTCGTTGGTGTTGAAAAGCCGTTGCAGTTCTTCATAGTGCCATTGAAGTGAGTCATCTCTAGGAAGTGTGGTAAAAAGGAAAAGAAAAAAAAAGTTCGAAGTGTTCCGTGAGCAGCAAAGAGAGCTCAGAGGAGTGTAGCTGGCAAGGCGACGGAAAATATTGAGAAGAGTAGAGAGGCAATAGGCTTTAAAGCGAATGTTAACCTGTGTGAGTCACTCTAACTACATGTTTGATTGTCGCTGCTGGATCTGACTGCTGAAGGTGTGCTGCTGACTTTAAGCTGACGTTTGCGCACCTGAGAGGATCTTTTGCAGCGTAGTGTAGGTCTACCTGCGGCTCCAGGAAAAAAACAACAAGAAATAGACTCTACAAGCAGGGATAATACACAAGAAAAAAACGATTTGTATTATCAGTAAAATGTTTTAGGTCAGTTTACAGGAGCAAAATTGCACTTTTGTTTTTTTCTCCTGCTTTGGAAATTAACGACTTCTCGAATCAGAGGATTTTTTTTTTCCTGTTGGTGCCTTTTTTGCATCGGGGATTTAAAAAAAAGGCTCTCAGAGCTCAAACAGTGCACTGAAATCTTCCTCTTTCCTGGATCATGTACCAGGACTACTCCGGGAACTACGACACCTCGTCCCGCGGCAGCAGCACCTCTCCGGCCCAGCCAGAGTCCTTCACAAGCGGCAGCAGCACGATCGGAAGTCCGATCTCTACCTCAAGCTACCAGGTAACAGAAGGAAAGGACTGGCTGCAGATTAATCTATTAATGAATGCATTCTGGATAACGTGAAAGTGTCAGTTCGTTCTTGTGCAAAGTCCGATTTTTAGAAAATTATTCCATCGTGTTGCTACTTCCAGCCATTAACTGAATTTAAACAGGAATTTTCCGGGTCGCCTGGAGACACAAATCCGAATGAACCCAGTGACACGGTTCGAATCAGTGACTCAACAGGGGCAATAGTCAATCTGTGCATAGGTGCAGTCTAATAATATTACAATGATTTTGCTTTTATAATATTTAGACACTGATTATTTTGTCTAATGTTACATTTCTCCATTAGTGCGCACCGCAGCTGGCGACAATGCGCGAGTTTGCGTAAATTTATGGTACAATTGTCTTATGCCAACAATTTACAAAAAAAAAAAAGACACATACGTGGTTTGTGCCCTGTTGCAGGAAAATTTGGCACACTGGAATAAATCCGAGTCTGTGATTTACAGATGTTAATTTCGCCTTTCTTTCTGCCAAATTCCCTGTGCGTTTGTAAAACGAACATTTCTGGGTTCTTTGCGAATTGTCTCACAGAGACGAATGCGTGTAAAGCAAATGCACACCTGAGCTTTTTACACTTTTCATGCTGTGGTAATGATAAACTAGCTAGAGATGAAGCTCATAGTGGATGCAACAGGCATTTCGTGTTGGGCTGTGAGGTGTTTCAATATTCCATATGTATTGCTGCAGAATTTATCTAAGTTCCGTTTAAGTGACCACATGTTATTATTCCACATGGAATCAGAGTCTAATTCGATCAGGCGGGTCTCGGGCTGCACATGGCACGTTTTCTCCAGCTGGAAACGCGCTCTGACTGGGAGCGCAGGGCAATCAAAAGCCCGTTCTTCCTCGTTGTGTTCACGGTAGTAATTGTAGAGATGCATCTAAAACACCAAAATCTCATAAGGGTACGTTTTTACATAGTCTGAGTGAGACTTTAGATACAGTAGAGGTGTGACAGTGTAATGCCGTGAAGACGCGGTATCTCAAAAATATGAGGATATAAATCCGGGAACAGGCATGTTGTTTACCCCCACACCCTCTGCCGTGCAATTCTGTGGAAAAGCCTCCTCGGGCTCACGCAACATTACGGTAAAAGACTTTTGGACAGCGTGTATCATTGCTCTGGTTCCCTGTAATCACACGCTGGCTGCCTGTTTCCCATTACAGGGTTGGAACATGAACTCTTCGCTAGTTTATGGAGACATATGTAAACGACCCCCTCCCCCCGCGTGTTTTTGTAAGACCAGTATCATTTTAATCGGACTTGTTTGGCTCTAATGTCATGATTCCACTGAATGTCCTTTGTAGGCAGTTATTCATTTCCTGGTTTATATGTATTGTAAATTCCAGTGCTCTTATTCTGAAGCTAATCTGGCCCAAAAATTCCACTCGCATAATTCTGGATAATATGCCTGGCTTGTTACTGCTGTCTGCTTCCCCCCTTACTGGAACTGACCGCGTTTCACATGTGCTCGACAAATGCAATACACAATGACTCACCAGATAAACAAAGTTGCAAGAGACTGCCGGGATATCCGACGGAAAGTCGGGAATAACGGGGATGTGGGGACGTGCGTAATTTACGCACACGGGCTGGCAGTCCTCCTTTTTGATACCAGAAACAATGATCTAACATCACTTCTCGTGTTGACAATGTTTGTACAAGACCTTGATGCACAAATGTATATAGGCACGATATGTAAAATGTTTGTCTGTATGACAGTCTGAACAAAAATCTACCATTCTGGAACACATTATATCTTGAGATGTTCTCACAAAGCAGTGACTGCATGTTTTGTTTTGTTTTTGTTTTTTTTCCACTATTCCCCCCTGATTGCATGTTTCTTTAAAAAAAAAAAATCTTCTGTGAAATAAATTTAATAAAGTTTATTCCATTAAAAATATAATTTTACATTTCCCATCTGCCCCGTCAAATCAAAAGTGAACTTAAGAAGACGTGAAATGGCTCTCTAGTGCACTGTTATGTCTCATTGTAGTAAAAATGAGATGCAGTGGACACCTTGGGCTTTCCCACATGAATCACTGCATGTGTCACTGTTTCACTCCAGGGGTTACATACAGTGTTTCGCCTATGTGGACTGAATCACCACTATAAGCTTGAAATGTGGAAAAATGTGTGACTCTGATGACGGTGGGTGGTGGTGCGTGCATCTCTGTGATGGTACTCTAAGCACAGCAGAGATGCTTCTGGAATAGATCAGAAGCAGCACATTAGGAAATAAATCTATCCTCTTCTGGAGACTTTTATCTTCATCATGCATCCTTTTTCACCATCTTTTCCCTTCTCTTTCCAGAAGTACAGGGTTGACATGCCCGGCTCCAACAGTGCCTTTATTCCCACAATCAATGCAATCACGACAAGCCAAGACCTGCAGTGGATGGTGCAGCCCACTGTCATCACCTCTATGTCCAACCCTTACTCCCGCTCCCACCCATATGGCCATCACCTGACCAATGGTCCCAGTCTGCTTGCGCACAACCCACTGGCTCGGCCTGGGGTCATCCGCTCTATCGGGGACACCAGGAGAGGACGCAAGAGGGATGAACAGGTAACGAGCCAAAGCTAACCACTGTAAAAAGCAAACAAACAAAAAAAATCTCTTTGATTGCTTTTCTGCTCACACAGAGCTCCTATTTATGCTCTTCGCTTCGTATTGATTGTGTGTGTGTCTGTCAAATACCTCATTCTACCTTTCATGCTCTTTCTTTTCTCGCCCTTAGCTGACCCCAGAGGAAGAGGAGAAGAGGAGGGTGAGGCGTGAGAGGAATAAGTTAGCAGCGGCAAAGTGCCGTAACCGTCGGCGGGAGCTCACCGAGATGCTGCAAGGGGTGAGTAGAAGACCTGCGCCAGGAGATCACCATCAAAATGTTCTTGTTTTTGTCTTCATAGAAAAATACCACAAATCTAAGTGCTGCAACATCTTGTGGTGAGAACCATTAGCCAGTAAAGCCCCATGCTTCCTGTTTTGTTTTGTTTTTTCTGCAAACTTTTTCATCTTTAATATTTTGTAGAAAAACAAAAAGGAAACAGAAACATATTTGCATACACAGAGAACACGGTGCACTTGTTTAGAGGCCTGGCAGGACTCCAGATTCTTGATGAGTGATTGAAGTCCACACCTAAATTTACAACCTCACATTACTGGTTTGACTCTCGCTGCGTCTCTGAGTGCAAGGTCTGAGTGAAGAGATGACAGGCAATGAAAAGCTTTTTGTCTCGGCCAGCTGTAGACAGAGGTAGGGCTGTCTCACAGTGCTGCCTGGCAGACAGCAACGGCATCTAAATGGACTAATTACCCAAATTACAGTGAGGTTGAGCTTGTCAGGCCTTAAAAAAAAGAACCCAGGAATGGAATTTGCTGCAGGCAGCTGTCTCCATGAATGCAGGACATTTTGTAAAAGGGGCAAATTGCTTGTCTCACAATTCCACATAGGGGTATACAGCATGCGCGCGCACACACACACACAGTCATACAGTCACAGCCAATGCGTCAAGGAAAAACAAAAATTAAACTGCATTATTCATACACCTGCTTTAAAAAATAGAAACCTAGGAGTGTTGCTTTTCAGTGACATTAAGTTGGAGTGTTCGAACTCTCTGAATAACTGATACTATCACTTTAAGAGTCTCGCTGTGCGCCTCCTCTCTTGGCTCTTCGCGTACCACTTCCTCATACCTTTGCCCATGAGTCAAAGTTCTCAGACAGCATGTCAGCTTATCTTTATGTCTCATGTCTCACAGCCGATCAAAGCCTTTATGGTGTGGATTTGTGTCTTTTGTGTCTCACGTTAATGACACACTGTTTGATGCGGATCTCATTTCTCTGAGACACAAACAAGGCACAGTCATTATGTGGCGCTCAAATTCAAGCAGAAGGCTTCGAGATTACATGTTGTTAGTCCAAATGGTTCATGACAAATTTCTGGGTTTAATAAAATTGTGGCGCTTGGGAAAACTGAAGCAAACAGACAGTGCCCTCTTTTGGCTTCTCAGAGAACCACACGTACAGTCTGGAAACTTCATATTACATACTTCACAAGTGCTGAAGATGATTTTTATCACCTCATGTTCATTAGTAAGATGTTGCATCATGTTTTTATTAAGTTTAAACAAATCGTCTACCACTCTTTGGTGGCTTGGTGATAACAGGGATGAAGTTCCTATGTATTTATTGTCTCTGTATTTCCACTGTCCAATTAAGGCAAAATGCAAGTGGTAGTTCTAAACTTTACTTCATATTCAACAGGAAACCGAGAAGCTGGAGGAGGAGAAGGCAGACCTGCAGAAAGAGATCGAGACCCTGCAGAAGGAGAAAGACAAGCTGGAGTTCATGCTTGTTGCCCACAATCCCGTGTGCAAGCTGCCCATCGACGAGCGCCACCAGCCATCCGGGCAGCAGTGTAATCCGCTCCCACTCACCATGCGCACCAACATGGGCACACGGGCTCAGATGAATCAAGTGGTGGTGAAGCAGGAGCCCGAGGACAGGGACGAAAATATGGGCAAGCTTCAGCGCTCAATCATCAAGCCCATTTGTCTGGGAAGCAGCAGCATCGGTGGCGGGATGTACAGCCCAGATGGAGACAGCCTGAACACTCCAGTGGTGGCAGCATCTACTCCGGCTGCCACACCAAATGCTCCAAACCTCATATTCACCTACCCCAACATGGTGGAGCCCGAAAGCCCCTCGCCCTCTTCTGAATCCTGCTCCAAGGCCCACCGGCGCAGCAGCAGCAGCGGCGACCAGTCCTCAGACTCCCTCAACTCACCGACCCTCCTGGCCCTCTGAGCGAGGGCTCGTCTCGGCGCGGCTGAGAAACAAACACTGTGGCTGAAAGCAAACACAAGGATCGACTGCGCGCCCTCGTCCCCACCCTCCCTCCGGTGTCTTTAAAGACGCAAGAGCACACTGAAAAGTCCAGACCAAGCTGACCATGTGAGCCGTTTCCCCCCTTTAGAGGGAGACCCACAAGGGCTACGCTGCGTGTTTCTTCTCGTTCTGCTTCAGTGTAAAAAAAAATTTTTTTTTTATTCGTCAAAGTGTGTGCACCGACTCTGAAAAGCATCATCCCTTCACCATTTCAACTCCAGAGTGTCAACGTTTACTGGGCAGACAATTCTGAAGAAAGACATGCCTGCATTTGGCAGCCGTTGGTTGATGTGATTACAGCAAGAGAGCGCGTTCTTAATATATATATTTTTTTGAAAATGTTCAAAAAGCCATGTGTCCGACACTTGCACTCTGCCAAGACGAATCAATAAATAAATCACTAAACGAGGTCAGCTTTCTACTGGAAGGGGAGAAAGAGACAATGAGCAAAGACTTCCTCTCATCTCTTTTCCCACTTCGATTTGTCCTTTCAGAACTCGATTCAGGAAAAGAGTGTGTGCACATTCCTGATGTTCTTTCCATCTCTTTAATTGTATTTATGGCCTGTACTGATTAAATTTTACAGTGTTTTGTTAAGACATTGTCCTCTCCTTTAATCTGCCTGTAGAAAAGCAAAGCGGTCGTCCGCAGGGTGACCCGAGCACTCCTCAGTGTTGCAAAGGATACGAGCCAACTTTCAATCAACGACTAGTTCCTACTCTCTACTTTCTATTTTGCCATAGTGGCTTGACTTTACAGTAGTATTGGTGTGCTTTTCCTCAGTGATTCTGTACCTGAACTTTACAACCTGTTTTTGACAAAGTGTATGTGATTTACATTGATGTCAGGGATATCTCTCATGTGTAGTAGAACCCAGTTGTGAAGAGCGTTGCAGGACTGCTGGCTGCTGATTGGTCTAGCCAAAGTGTTGCAGAGGTGGTACTTTACTAAACTCCGTCGCTTCAAGAGAGGTTCGTCTTTTCGGTCGAAGAGTTTGAACGAAACCCTCCTCGGCTTCTTTGTGCCGTTCATCCTCTAAACAAAGCGCTTACCTTTTTCCAACTCTGGTCAGGTTTCAGAAAAGCCGGGGGGGAAAAAAAAAAAAGATTTTTATGACGCGTGTAATCTTGTAATTCGTCCGTCTTTGTCTGAAAAGGAGGGATTTTGCTTAAATTTGAAAAAGCCACTGTGGTCTAGACTGTCGCCAGCTGCCATTGATGTCAACCCTGTTTATACTGTGTTTGTAAATCTGTCACTTTTAGTAAAGAAATGATGTTTAAATTCAACTCAGATGTGGTGATTTATGGGTGCATGAATACAACATCGAGGTACTCGGTTAGAAACGTAGTGGCTTAAAACGAGGGCCAGATGTGGTTCACTTTACGAGAATAAGGAAGGGATACGAAGACTCTCTCAACAGCTGGCCTGACATGAAAGAGTGGACACCTATGACACTTCTTTGTCTTTATTTTTATGTGTGTAACTTAAAGGGTTGAGGGTTTAATGCACTGAGAAGGACACAACAGCGATATCTGAGACTTTTTTCTTTTATTTTTTTCGTTTACTTCAGACATTCCTAATGACTATCAACGTCAGGGGTAAAAGGAAGGTGCCATCGCAAACCTTTTTGCTATGAGAAGAATAAGGGATATGGTTGGGAGAGTTTTGTTGCGCTGGTTGCAGAAAACAGACTTTTCAATTCAATACAAGCTGCTGCTACTTGTTTGGAAAGGCTCGGTAATGGTTGATTTACTGTGGCTGGTTGTTATCCTGCATGAGAAGGTGGAATGATAACCAAAAACATCACCATGTCTGTATGTTGAAATATTCTGGAGCCCCTCGACACACATAGGAAAGCCATTGACTGTAGATCTTCTACTGTACATGTCATCTACTGTCTCTGTCCTCTGTTTTACTATTACTTCTTTTCCAAATGCTTTAACTGTTTAAAATGATTCAAAATTAATAAAAAACAGCAATATGTATAGCAGTGTTTGTTAATTTAAAAGAATGATGATAATAAAAAAATAATAATTTTCACCTTGAGTTTTTGTCCTTTATTGTTTTGGGTTTTTAAAAAATGCATTTCAGACAATTAATATTACTGCATTAATTATTCTGTTTGAACTAAACCAAAATATTTTTTTTACATTTATACTTGGATGAACTGTCAAGTGAAAAGCAACACAAAAGGAATTCAAGAGCATCATAAATATAAATGGGTATTAAATTTTCGGTGAAGGTGTTATGTTCAAAATTGTTCACAGAATATATTTTAAGAATATATTTGAGTCATATATAAAGAAGACAACTTCTCGTGTCATCTCTTCACCAGAGTATGGCATCAGAAAGTGGCCCATTGTGCTAAAAGAACATATTATCTACTAGTGCAAAAGATCTCAAAGTCTGGTGACTGAGTGGCACGTTGGGGAGTGAACATAAGGTTGAGAGATCCAAATGAAAAATACATCCATCAAATGAAATTATTGCACATTCAGCTTAAACTAACCTTCCAGTCAGTACAAAAGAAACCCCTGACAGCTTTGGACTAGGGTCAAGTTTGCCATCATCTTAGTTTGGGATACATAAACTGTATAGGTGCAATGCACAGAAACAGACATCTTCTAATTAGTGCTAATAGCCCAATAAAATACCAGAACTTCACTCACCAAAATGACAGCCCAGCCTACTTAGAGGGTGGTTTAGTACACATGGCATTAGAAATGTTCCAAAATGCACTGACAGGTATTTTGCCTATGAGGTGTAGAGAATCATCAGCTGATTCTGTGTTCACTTAATAATTTAAAACATGTGAAAGTGTGCATAATCATCTTAAGATCTGTCAAAGCACAGGATAAACTGACATTCTGCAGGCTTTAGCATAAAGCACACATGCAATATTATTTATTTATTATTACTTTTGTTGTGTTGTGTTATTTTTTGCGTAGTGCCAATTTCATTGTACTGTTGTACTATGTATGACTGTGCAATGACAATAAAGAGTTATCTTATCTTTTATGTATATTTTAAAGCCAACAGTCACTAAATGGGTATAATATAAAATGACTTTGCTATCATGGATAATGATAGCATGATAATGATTTAAAATTCACCTCTTAATTCGTTTGCCTTGAATATCAGGCACACTGCACTTTGAACATCTCTTAAAATATTTGTCCTTTTATGAAAAACTGTGTTTTAAATCCAAACATGAGTATTTGCAGCCCCCAAGTGGTCAAATGTGGGAATTACAACAAAACGTTGACATGGAAGTGGAAGAAGTTGGGTTTAAAATCTGTGGACCATAAAATATTACAGATGAAATTGGCATCATCATCATCGTCATTCAGTCATATTGATGGTTTTCTTCAGGAGGACAAACTTGTGGGCCCAATGGGTGGTGTGGCGATTGCCTCACAGCAAGAAGGTCCTGAGTTTGATTCCACCACCTGGACGGGGCCTTTCTGTGTGGAGTTCAGTGATGCGAATAACGGCGTTACAAGTAACGGCGTTACTAACGGCGTAACTGAGATGAGATTGCATGAGGGACACGTGCAGGCATTGTGCATATGTGATGCCACGTGAAAAACCTCAGTTGGCATCAATGTAGCTTGCCATCACCAGTGTGTGAATGTGTGTGTGAATGGGTGGATGACTGGATATGTAAAGCGCGTTGGGATCCTTAGGGACTAGTAAAGCACTATATAAATACAGGCCATTTACCATTTACCATTTATGACTTTTTCATATTTGCATGACAGTGATATAGGATGGATTACACAGGTATCAGTTGGGATCACCATTGTCTGTTCCCAGAAGTCAGTTTTACTTCACACAACAGAGGTAGAATGTACACTATCATCTTTATATATTCCTAAAACGTAGCCTGGTAGATGATTAAAAGAATTTGTTGATACATGTACATATTTATTTAACTGTAAACTCTAACATTTATACCTTTCATGTGAACATAATCTGATTAATTCCAGCATTTCACATTCATAAATGTACTAATTTAATAGTTTTTCTTTTTTCCTTCTTTTTATTAGTAAGGATGTTATTGTGATATCTATAGAAAATTTAAAAAGAAATTTAATTAAATGTATTTTTGACATTTTCCCTGTTTCATCTGTTTTTTTTTTTAGCAAATTGTCATGGTTCCGAGTCTGATGACTCAGTGTTTTGTGAGGTTTTGGTTCTGTACTCCCTCTGTTCCAGTTCAGTCGGGTCTCTGTGTAAAGCCTGTGTCTCTGAGTCTGTGTCTCTGCATGTGTGTTGCATTTCCTGTTTTACTTTGAAGGTCTTTGTCTTATTTCAGTGTATTCAGTTTTGCGTGCTCCCCATCTCGTCTGTGTGATCAGTGTCAGCCATGTCTCCCAGCTATTTCTTCTTGGTCCATTTCACCTCTTGTATTTAGCGTCTGCATCTTCCCCTGCTCATCATTCCGTCGTCCCTCATTCTACACTCTGTGTTACGTCTGCCAGCTTACCTGCCTGTTTAGTTTATTTGTATTCTCAGTTTAGCTAGTTTTCTGTTTTTTCTGCAATCCAGGAATAAAGCCGAGTGTTTTTGAGTTACGTTTGCCTCTGTGAATCCTGCTCTTGGGTCCACCATTCCCGCCTGCCTTCACACAGCTGTGACGCAAATGAACTCAACTCAGTCCTGAGTGAGGCGCCAGACACACCCAAGTAAGCAACCTCAATCAGAGCAGGGATACTGTGGCCCCACCTTGGACCAAGGCCTGGGGAGGGGCTTATTTCAAATGCCTAGTGGTCAGTCCTTAGCCCGTGGGACCACACCAGAGTACATTAGAGTTATATTAAGAGTAACAGACAATATGAATTTTAGCTGATGATGCTTAGATTCATTCACTAAATTCTACCGGTATACTAACTTTAAATTGTTAAGTATAAAGACAGTATCATCAGTACACGGTCAATGTATTATATTGTTGAATTCAGTTGTGCAGTAAACCTCAGATCAGCAGCAGCAGGTTAGCTGGTCACAGCCTGTACACAAAGAAAACTGCTGTTGCAATAGCGAATGTTGGTGTGTTTTCGAAATGAAGTCAAAGTATTTCTTTCTTCATACTCTCTTAAAAGCTTTAGTTAAATTGGAATATTTTAAGATATTACTAGTCATGGGCATCGTGCAATGAGTGTCTTTAAACAAAGAATTCAGGATTACAAACAGTGACTTGATAATTGGATTATGTGAAAGGACCAGTCTAAAAAAAGAGGTATATTTGAATAAAATACAGTTTAATAAACATCAACCACTAAAACACAAACCATAAAATAGATCACACCAGATAGAAATGGCGATAAAGCACTGAGATCATCTGAGGTAGCTTTCACAGCCTTCCACCCAGATGTCTCCTAACTTGACTTACATCAACATATTCCTGTTGGATTTTCATTCTCTTATTAGCTAGAGCTTAATTTAACAAAAGAATTCTTAGTTTTCTTAATTTACAGTTTACAGGCATTTAGTGAAATATTGCAGTAAACTATTTCTGAAAAAACAAACAAAATTAGTGCTGTCAGCGTTAATCTCGATAAAATGACGTTAACGCCATAACCGCATTAACGCGGCAAATCTCCGTTAGCGAGTTAACACGGAACGCCCCGTGCGTGGGGCTGCACGGTGCTAACGCTAACGTGTTAACAAGCTAACCGCACTAATGCGTTAACCAAAAATTTTAAAACAACTATCATTTCTTCACAGGTGAGCACTGCTTGGATGTAGACAACAGCAGAAGAAAACAAGAAAAAGCTGGATGTTCAAGACATGAAAGAATCCTCACCTACCCAAACAGTAAGCTACATAAACTGTATCTCTTTCTGCTTGTACCACTTAGAATTGACTACATCAGTGGGACAGCTCACATTGAAACAAAGTAAGAAAGGCAAGGCTGAGATGGTTTGAACAAAGAAGAAGGAATAGTGAATATATTGACAGAGGCTCTTTACATCTTTACAAGATGTGAAAAAAATTGGATTTAGTTATGATAACCAAAGATAATTTGCACATCACCTGTTTCTTCTTATTAGGGCTTAAAGTTTGCATTGTGAGGTGGGCTCTTTGAGTGAAAGACGGTTCACCACAGGGGGTGACTCATACTTGCAAAGAGACTTCAAGTTGTATAATTACCCTTAGAGTCTGGTTGTTCTGGGTGTACTCAGCCTCTTTGCCTACTTAGAGATGAGATACGCTTCAGCCCATCCGTGACCATGAATTGGATGAGCCGTCAAGAAAATGGAAACGGTTAGAGTCAGAAAGGTTAAAACAGGGTATATTGCCCTTGCGGCAACTCATTAGCCAATGAGGTGAACAGACAGTCTTCCCATAAACTGCCAGGGAATCTCACATGAACCCAAGATTTATTTCTTTGCAAATCAGTGTTGTGTGCCAATCACAGGTAAACCCTTCCGCTCATAATGCTTCCAAATGTACTCAGTGATGGCGCTCTCTTGGTTAAGCTCTTTCCTGAACAAGATAATAAAACACTTGGGAGCCAAGTGACTGAAGAGGATGCTGAAGCAGGAAGTAAGGATGGCTGCACCTTCTATTGCTGGTTTGTACTTCCCTGACATGGTGAGATAAAGTGGGAGGAAGATAATCCAGATAACCATGAACAGCATCATACTGACAGTGATTAAAGAAGCATTTTTATACAAATCTGGCAGCTGTCTACCCTTGAATGCAAAAAGGAAATAAGTAAGGCCCAAGCAACCATTGTAGACTAGCATGGCTGAACCCAAAAGTACCCAAAGGACGTCATCTCACACTGGTGCAGGATAGTTTTGCCCACTTGGATCTCTTGAGGAGTGGGTGGGTTGAAGATCAGCCATGACACTGATACGGCCACCTGGATCCCAGAGACAACAGTCACAAGCACCAGTGGTTGATTTAGCTTCTTTATCCAGGGCCCAATCGTCAGATCAAAGTTGAAGCCCAACAAGATTTGAAACAAGTTGGCCAGAATGCAAGAGATGCAGAGGGTAAAGACTATACCAAAGAGCGGCAAACCTACGCAGTTTAAGTTCTGAGTAGGTTTGTCAATGAAAGTGAACGTAAGGCAGAAGCCAGCCAGCAGGGACAGCGGGAGTTCTAAGATTGATTGCAAACAGAACAGCAAACACAACAGTAACAATGATCCCAGTGGCTGCCAGAGAACAGAGGATGATCGAGAAAGGATCAGACCACGGGAGAAACTCAACTGTTTTGTTCAAACACCGATCCAACTTTTTAGACGAATATTGCCTTTCACTGCAGGGTTTACACCTTGAACCTGCACAGAGAAAGACAAATAATATTTAAAAACATGAAGAAAGAGAAAATATTTTCTTATTCAACATGCAAAAGCCTAAATGTAGACAACTTGGTTTTAAACATGGAAGTTTAACTGTAATATCTGATTACAGAGCAGAAGTGTGAGAGTAATATTTGAAAATATTTGCAAATTAATGTAAAAACTGATATAGGATAATTATGGAAATGAGGTCACGTTTTTAACAAAGATGGATTGCATTTATATAGCGCTTTTCGAGACCCTCAAAGCGCTTTACAATTCCACTATACATTCACTCTCACATTCACACACTTGTGGAGGCAAGCTACAGTTGTAGCCGGAGCTGCCCTGGGGCAGACTGACAGAAGCGAGGCTGCCATATTGCACCATCAGCTCCTCTGGCCAACACCAGTATGCAGTAGGGTGAAGTGTCTTGCCCAAGGACACAACGACCGAGACTGTCCGAGCCGGGGCTCGAAACGGCAACCTTCCAATTACAAGACGAACTGCCAACTCTTGAGCTACGATCGCTTTAATAAAAGCACTATAGTACTTTATGGTAATAATCAACTTTATAATTGTTATTTGATTTTTTTTTAAAGAGTAATAACAATGTTTACATGCGAATCTGTTTTCTTAGAAGTACCTTTATCTTTGTTTAAGTTTATGTGTCTTGTGTTTGAGCTGGTTTATGTGGCAAAACTGAATTTTAAAGGTTTATTGCTCAGGTATTAATAAAACCAGTGTCCAAATGGTAATAAACTATTCAAAAGTCAGTAGACGTTATTACTTTACTGTATGATGTGAGTAATTCTTGCAAATAAGTATCATAAATTTGCATTGATGTGACTATATAGGATTATTAAGCACAGCATAATTTAGATAATCATCATCTTACCTTTTCCAGGGGAAAACTCTCCAATCACACATGCAACACAACGTTGACAACACTTCCCCTCTGAAACTCGTATCCTGCTCCACAGGTTTGAGCAGTTGTAAGCGGACACCTTAAAAGGAAACAATTGCATTACTACATGATATAAATTATGTTGGGAAATAAATTCATGTTAGTTGTCCTCTCACCGTGTCATTTATCAGGTCTTTGAAAAGATATAATGGGATTTTAATTTTTCCATCTGGACTGTATTTCCCAATAGTTTCTATTTTTGCACCCTGTTTGAATTCAGACATGTTCCAGTATACGATATCATATCCCATCCTAGGATCTCCATCACTATTGAAGGATATGTGTGTGGTGCTCATGTTAAAGTTGACTCTTTGGATTTCTGAGAGAAACTGTAGAGATAAAACATTGTAAATCAACCAAACTTTTCTACAAACTAAAATATAAAGTTTAAAACATTTTTTTGTTTTACTGTTAGTAGGAAAAGGCTCTGCAACAATAACAGAAATATTGGTAACTTGTGGCAAGAAGTTAAGTTCCCAAAATCTCAGGACATTAAAAAATGATCAGCAGCGAGTTTCAAACCATTTAAAGCCATGAATGTGATGACAAATTTAAGGGTGCTCTTTGAAAAATATATTGCACAAGTTTCTATACAGGGATATGCTTGTGTAGTTCTCTTCCTGGTTTTGTGTATGTGATAGGGAGAGTGGAGGTGGGGCTCAGGAGGCAACACACCTGTTAGCAGTTGGTTAATTGTACTTTATAGAGGTTTGCTGCTAAACTTCTCACTCTCTTCTCCCCAACAAGCGGGAGACTGATTTTATTTATCCTTATTTTTTTGCAGATACCAGATACTCTTGAAAATCAAGCAAATTTATTATATAATCCTTTTTAGGGACAAATGTATAAAAATTATTTGTCAAAGACAAACAATTGATAATCAACAAGCTATCTTTACTGTACCTCTAAGGCTGTGAATTTGGGGCTATGTTCACACTGGTGGTTGTCCCACTTCAGCAAGCATCTGAGCCCCTCACCAATGACTTGAACAGCTAAATAGATCCTATAAGATTCATCCTGGTCGATGTAAGAAGCCAAGAAACTCGGTTCCACACATTGTCTTTCTTCTTCAGACTGATTTGAACAAAGTGGATTCTGCGTCAGGTAATCTTCGAGAAGGGCGTTTTCAGTTCAATTAAACATTGAGATGACACAGTCTTTAAAGCCAGGCACCTCTTTCTGCTTAAATATGAACCCAAAAACTTCTCCTGCCAGCTCGATGCCTGACATTGCAGAGATCTTTGGAGAGCTGGACCATGCATCACTTGCAATCCACGTTCTGTTAACTTTGTGTTTAATAGCTGCTTCCAGGATGATTTCTGCATTAGTCTCCTTTGTGAAGAGAATGATGGCCTCAGCAGAGGAGTTTTTTATTTTTTCCAGTAGTTCATTCAGCTCAGTTTGGGTCTGGGAGTTGTTTGTCATAAAATCAGCTGACAAGAGGTGAACAAAGAAACTTCTTCACCAGCTCAACAATACCTCTTGCCTGATATTTATCGCTCTGCACTGTTCGCAGAAGCTTGAATCTGTCGCTGAGAAACTCACTAGTTGATGCATAACCAATCTGTTAAACAGACATAAGGAGATATTACAATACATCAGTTTCAACAGATATACAATCTAAAGATTTAGTTGCCAAAATCATTACATTTCTACTGGTCCTTATTATTATTAATGTCTCTTTGTGTTTCTAACTGAGCTTTGTAGGACAGTATCAAATGAATAGAAAACAAACCTGGGCAACTGATGACAGAGCAACAATTCTTGCTACAGCTATCGATACTTCCGAGTACCTTTCTCCAATCACCACCTTCATTTGGGGCTCTGATGGTAATAAACAGCTTCGTGGGTCTGACTGACTCTTCAGCAGCTCAAGAGTCGCTCTCACAGCGAGGCCGACATCTCCACAGGTGTCATAGATGTCGTATCCTATGGTGATGTTAGGTAGCTTGATTTTTCTGATGGCGTATATCATTACCTGACTGCGGAGGAACATTTGTACATCCTGTCCATGAAACAGTGCAATATTATGATTGTAACACTTACATTGTATTATTTTTTTTATTTACTTTAAATATCTATGTGGGATCTATATGTATGACTAAGCTGGTGCATGACGATTTAAAGGAAAAGCCTAACCTGTTACTTTGCACAGTGAGGGGTTGTTGTTTCCCTGTGAAAGATCTTTTGTTTGCATGGTTTGCATCCACCTGTTCTCCAATCAAAAAGGTTTATGCAAAGGATGACACAGTATATCTGAGTGATCACTGTTATGGGATTGGTTTCTTCAGGATGACAATGCAGATTGATGTGTTAGACATTTCTTTCCACCATCACCATCACAAAAGCACTAAAAACAGGGGAATATTGCTCAGAAGAATGGTTTTCATTCCTCCATTAGATTTTTGTGTCTATAAATGCTGGAGATGCAAAATGCATTTGATTTCCATCCAAGATATTTTGAGAAGAGGAAAAAACATATGCAGAGCTCAAATTCTAAGTAATCCAAAGGTATTAAGACTAGGTTTCAAGTTTTTTTTAATTGAAAGACATTACTGATCCAAACATGTGGTGCAGTTTTCACAGCAACCCATGAGAGGGCAGCATGTTTCATTTAACAACCTTCATTGAGAATTATATGCCTAATAGTACAATCCGTTTTACTTTAATGAAATCAATCACTAGAAATGCTATCATTCACTATAGCTAGAGCGCTGTTTCAATGATGTTGCAAAAACTGTTTCTGTTACATTCAGTATTGAAAGTGAGGATCATGGGACCTGATCAACTCGGTGAAAGATGTGAGGATTAAGCTATCGAACTCAAATCAAATTCCTTAAGTCAAAAGAAGTAAGAATGATATTATACATTATACAAACGCCTAATCTGTATTTTTTTATTTTCTTCTTTGGTATTTCTCAAAATAATATTTATAATATTCTATGCATTTTCATATATTTCCCACATTTATATGTAATTAATTAATTAGTAGGATTATTTTATTTTGTCACGTTATGTCGCACTGCACTGTTACAGGAAACTAAGAGCAGCTTTTGCTTTGAAACCGCCCTCCTATATGGATTGGGCCTCCGGTTCCCACGCCCTATGGGCCGTGGAGCAGATCATATAAAGACGTTACATCCAGCTGTAGCAGCGGACACCCAGAGGGCACCCTGAGGAGGACCGCAGAAAACAGACATGGCTTCATTAATGTGGGGACTGGTCTGCGTTATCGGCGTTGTCCTGGCACCGGGATCTTTAGGCACTTTCTCACAGCCCCGGTCGCACATTACGCCCCCAATTCCACGAGTGTCCCCGCAGGTCCCCCCGAAGTTCTATGGGCGCCTCGACGATAACAGATCTACTGTCCAAACCTCCGACGAAGCACTAAATGACGAAAAATTTCACCAGCACCAGGCGGATGATTTTACCGTCCAAGGAGTCCAGGAGCAGCGGAAGGCGCGAGCAGGTACCAACAACTACCTGACAGGAAGGACGTGATATCCATCCACCTGCTGTGGACGCAGTGTGCAATGGTCCTTTGCTCTCACTTTGTATATATTTCTTTATAATATAAATTCACAATAACAGTAGATAATTTCTTAACTTTGTTGTAACTGATTACTTTTTGAAACTTAATAGTTTCTTTATTCTACTTTTTATGTAGGTGACTTTTGAAACTAAAGTGAATTTAAATAGTGCTTAAAATATATGTCCAAAAACCTTTTTTAAAGCAAGCAATCTTTTTGTTACTACTAACAATCTGTTGTTTGTCTAATTATCTAGACAAACTAACAGTTTCTTTGCTTATCCATTATATTTTGATAATAATAAATAATTTTACGTTCAAGAAACGACTTTGTTTTGTTTATCTTTTATGTTTAACAACTTTTTTTCTGTATAGTTTAACAGTTTATCGGTTAACACGCCTTTCTTCTATTAAATGGTAATCTACTGTTTAACTCGTTTGTAACTAGTTTGTAAGTGTCTACCTGTACTGCCATACCTTTTTTTCTACTCACAATTTCACTTCAGTCATAGTTTCAGTTAGCTGCACTGTTTGTCACTCGCTTATTTTTATTACATACTATTAGCTAACGGTTTAATCTCTTTGGCATATATTTACTGAGTTGTTTTAACCAATTAATCATCACTTATCTATTGTACTAATTTATAATTCTGCTTATCCCTTCACTTACTGGTTAACTGCTCAGACTTGCTCAGATTCATTACCTACTTAAATTGTACGTTTCTAGAATCATTTATAGAAAAAGGTCATCGAAAATTATTTTTAGCATGACTGGTGTTTTGTTGCTTTTTCTTCTCTTTTTGCACTAAATTAAAGCAGCCAGAGCTTTAATTCTTTTCCCTCTTAACTTTTCTTTGTTGCTTGGCAAAGATGCTGGCACATATTCCACGTCTCAGCCACTACAAAAAAGTCCAAAGCTGCTTTCACCGCTGCAAGACAAAGCTGCACCACTTGGATCCTGGAAGCCTGCTGGAGACTCCAGAGGATCCATCAGAACTAATGCAGGTACTAAACTGAAACATTAATAAATCTGTTTAATTTCTAGAATGAGTTTTGATTTGTGACTGAAAATAAAACTTTGCAGTAACTGTTGCAGTGCTTGTCTTAAGATAAACTGATTTTCATTAAAAACCACAAAAACATGCTATTTTTTTTCTTAAAGCAACAAGAACCAACTGCAGAAATCGACCAATAGATCTGGTTTTCATCATTGACAGCTCCCGCAGTGTACGTCCTGCTGAGTTTGAAAAAGCCAAGGAGTTCCTGGTGGACATGGTGGACAGTTTGGCCATTGGCTCTGATGCCACTCGAGTAGGCCTCGTCAATTATGCCAGCACCGTGCAAATCGAGTTTCTGCTGAACACATATTCTGACAAGTCCCATGTGAAGCAGGCACTGGCCCGTGTTGAGCCCCTTGCTTCAGGCACCATGACAGGGATGGCCATTAAGACGGCCATGGACAAAGCTTTCACCATGGAGGCAGGAGCCCGAGCTGGCTCTGCAAGCATCGCCAAGGTGGCCATCATAGTGACAGATGGGAGGCCCCAGGACAAGGTGGAGGAAGTGTCAGCATCAGCACGAGCAGCAGGAATCGAGATCTACGCTGTGGGAGTAGACAGAGCTGATGTGGCGTCCCTCCGACTCATGGCCAGCCAACCTTATGATGACCATGTCTTCTATGTGGAGACTTATGGTGTCATAGAGAAGCTCACTTCCAAATTTAGGGAAACTTTGTGTGGTAAGGATGAAGATGATGATGATGATGATGGGAGTGAGGATAAACGTGTAGATCCTGGAAGTGATGATTACAGCCTAGATAGCAGGAAGGAGGGTAACAGAATAAATGAGCATGATGATAAAGGAAACAACGGTACGTCAGAGCCATCCTTCTTTTATTCAGCTGTGATTGTATGGGCAGCACCATAGAGGGAATCTCCATTCTAAAGTTACAGTCCTCTTCTTTAGAACAAGGACAAGGTAACTAGTGATTTACCTCCAAAAAGGGCATCATTAACTATAGCCATTCAGATGGAGAGAAAGTAAGAATGGTGTTGATGTTGCCGGAATTAAACACGCACAAGTTATACTAACCAACTTAAAAGAGAAGACCAACCTCCTGTCACTGGTTGATCTGCTGACTTGGAGGAAACTCGAAGTACTTTGATACCTTAAAATGGTTGAAACCTGATATGATGCTGTCTTTATTTTCACAGAGAGCGTGCTCCGCTTCACGTGCAGCATTGCAGTTTGCGCCTCATGACATGTGCCTTGCTTAGTTACCTGCAGGCCTGCTCAGGTGCTCTCCAATTATGGCCTTCGCAGCCTCTCACATGAAATTAATAGCCACGTATCATAAAAAGTAAAATAATTATTTTATTTGAGTAAAATCATTTTAAGTGGAAATTTCAAGGTTTTTCAGTTAAAAAAACAGTTGATATAAAAATGCCAAGCTTAGTTTCTCCTTCCAAATTGTGGTTCCACACAAACTAACAAAGTCTATTTCTTATGCTAGCCATGCACCATTATACATTATGTCAAACTTTGCAAGACTTTTAACATGCTTTTAATATGCAAATATTTGTGTTTGGATTTTATCTGTTTGACTTGTACTTCATGGAATTGTCTTTTTTTAAGTTCTGGAAACTTGAATTTAAAAACACCTCTTTCTTCACAAATAACTCTTTGCTATAACATCACTGTAGCTGAAGCACAGAGATGAATCTAATTTGCATGATGCAGATTGCTAGAAGCATACTTGCAGCATACTAACATAGATGCGCAACACAAAATAATTGATTTCAGTGAATCACTAGACCTAAGCCAATCAGACACTGGAGTGTTTCTTTTCAGGTTTGGAGCCATGTGCTCAGGGACACAACTGCCAGCATATTTGTGTCAACAGTGGCGACTCTTACAACTGTAAGTGTCGCCCGGGCTACATCCTTAACCTGGACATGAAAACATGCTCACGTAAGAGTCTTTATGTTTTTCTTCACATTTATATCCATTGTTTAACCTTTTTTCTTTTTTTACCATCCCCCCAACAGAAACATGCATTGGTGTCCTGGATGTTTGATTTGTTTTCTTATAATCCACTGGGAAAGATTTAATAAAAGGCATTTTTTGTAAACTTTCAAGGGCATTATAACCATGTGGTATGGGTAACTAACTGGTCAAACCACGTTATAGTATATGAAAGATCTAATTTTTTACCTATATTCTTTCCTATTTTTCTATATTTACCAGGCTTATTGTCTAGCTGTAGTTTCTTTGTATAACCTTTAAATATAATCACAATAAATCCAACTGCCTCAAATATGATGATATTTGAAGAACATACCAAACAAAAGTCATCTGCAGTGACAATGTGAATTATACCTTATATACTTTAAGCATTTTATCTGCCTCACTTTCATATTCTTCCTGTGCATGAACAGAGGCATTGGGAGTATATATAAACTCATATTTACTAAACTTGAGAGCAGAACATCCATGACTATTGTGCTTAGTACAGTGAACTCATCTGCTGGCTCATACTTGGATCATCCACTGATCCCGAGACTCTCTTTGATCCAGGCCCATCTGGGTGCTCACATTACAAGGAATTTGGAAAAAAGTTCCTATAAAATAAGATGATTCTAAGGGGGGTAGGTTGAAACTTTATTTCAGATTTGATTTATTTTATATTGAATGATATTAAAACTGAAAATTGCGGAGAAGGAGGTGCAGGAAGCATTTGTGTTGTGCTAACAGTCATTAAGAATGGATCATTTTAAGGAACTGTTAATTTTATCCAAGTCAAGAGGTCGGTTTTAGAGCTTTGTTACTGACAAAGTAGATGGATTTATATGCTTTATTGCATTAATTTTGGATGATTGTGGAAATACTTTTCGAAAATATCTTGAGCTGTTCATCTGTTTTGTAAATGGATGGTTCATTAAAGCTGATCCGTCCCAGGTATACTTCCCAGGTTAAAGCCCACCCATCTACACTAAGGCGGATAAGTAGCAAGCAAAATGGATAGATGTATGAAATAATTTTTTTTAACCATATGAAATTTGGATTTTGGCTGTATGCGTCCCATCTACCACAGTAGTAGACACAACTAAAACTTATATTTTTTAACTGTAATCTGGATAAGAAAGGAAAACTTATTTCAAAATTTCACATGTTGTGAAACTCCTTTTGAACATTAGCTGGTTTGGGCACTTTGTTCTGAAGACACACACACTGCATACCAACTCTTGTTACTAATGTTTTGGGTTGCTCTAAATAGATTAGGACAAACACTATTCAGCACAAATTAAATAAGCAGGGCATGGTGAAAGCCTGCATTAATGAGCGGCACAAACTCTAATAGTGCAGAAAAGCCTTCTTAGCTGTTATTTGTAAACTGAAAACTCTTTCACTCAAACGTGAATGCGTGTTTCTTTCCAGGTTCAGATCCATGTGCCCGGGGAAATGACTGCCAACACATTTGTATCAACAGTGATGACTCGTACACCTGCAAGTGTCGAGTTGGATATGTACTGAATGCGGACCAGAAAACATGCTCACGTAAGTATATGATTTTTTTTATCAATTGATTTGCTTTTGAGAATTCATATTTATTAATAATGTTGTTAATTGTGCTGAGTTTGATTTTTGGGTTTGGACATTAAAAAAACTCACCTTAACCTTTCAGCACATTGTATTTCCCATGGTCTGGAAGTAAGTAAAATCTATCCCGACCTTCAGACTTTGGCCTGTCAGGTGAATATTAGAAACCAGTACTAAGAAGAAGCACACATAAGAACTGATGTTTCCTCTCATTTGATTGAGATCTGTGGTCAAATCACAGAGCAAACAGTTTAAGGGAGACTTCAAGCTAAGGCATCGAGCACATGACAGCGCCTGTAATAAGCGCCACAAGTTCAGGAACTGCTGCTGTCAATAGAGATTCTTACCTTGGTATGTATCAAGATGGGTTAATGTTGAATGCGTGAGTGCGTGAATCGTGAATCGCAATTCTCCATATGCACGTCGCTCAGTTTATGTAGGGATGGCCAGATGAGGACATTAAGCTGGGAGTGCCAGCTTAATTTAACATTTATTTATAAAATACTGACCCATAATAACGTTCAGGGGCTAAAGATACAAGCAACTGTACAAGTGACTCTTTTCAGATTTGTGATATGTGACCAGAAAAATGAGTGCAAACATATTTGTGCCAGTGATAATGATCCATACCTCTGCACATGTCATGAGGAATATATGTTAAATTCAGATCAAAAACATGTTTACGTAAGAATAAATTTTATATAATGGGCCTTTGTGATCAAGAAATTTTGTTTTTCATGCTCCCAGAATAAGGATGAGGTTGTTTGTTGTTATTATTTTTAATGGCAGCAAGTTTGGTAGACAGGAACTGACAGACCAAAGGGTAAAATATTTTTAACTCACTTTGGCAAGGACTGCATAAAGCTAATATTCTCATGTATTGTTTACTGAACTATTCTGTTTTGGTCTTTTAACATTAACTCTAAAAGGCAAAATTGCCAGTCACCAAAAGGCCAAAGCTTAGCTCTGATTATATAAAACATCACATCACGTGTGATCTCTTTTCAGGTTCTGATCCATGTGCCCACGGTCATGATTGCCAGCACACTTGTGTTAACAGTGATGACTCATACATCTGTAAATGTCGAGTGGGATATGTATTGAATCCAGATAAGAAAACATGCTCACGTGAGAACCTGGATCCTTACAATTCAGATGTGTCTTGGTTTTGCTTCAGAGTCTGCTTTGTTGAACTCTGTGACTGAACCAGGTAGATGTTAAAGTTTTTTTCTTCCAGGTTCAGATACATGTCCCCAGGGACATGACTGCCAGCACATTTGTTTCAGCACTGGTGATTCATACATGTGCAAATGTAAAATGGGATACACATTGAATCCAGACCAGAAAACATGCTCACGTAAGAAACTTAAATCTCAATATGTTTGTTTTTCATAAACTAAAGGAGAGTTTTTAACAATAGAAGTGGATTGGATCGTGTCATCAGTATAAGTCAGTCAGATGTGGAGCTGTTTCTTTACAGGGTTGGACTTTTGTGCAAAAGGACATGATTGCCAGCACATTTGTGTCCACAGTGACGATTCGTATCTCTGTGAATGTCACGTGGGATATGTTTTGAATGCAGACCAGAAAACATGCTCACGTAAGACTTTTCAGTATGTCTGTTTGGTATCAGTGGTGTGATCCAGCATTTCAAAGCATGCCCACAAAACTGCTGTACTTCACCAGAGTGTAGTTTTTCATCTTTAGCGTAGCAAAACTCATCATCTCTTGTACACATGGTCTATTGTTCTGATCTGAAATTACTTCTATTCTTTCAGTGAAAGATTTAAGAGATTTGAGTTACACAGCTCTCTGCGCTTCCCTGACTGAACACCATCAGTTAGAAGTGAAAAAATGTGTATTCCTGATCAGTTGCAAGTGATTGTCAGTCACTGTGAAACTGATTGCTACATGCCACTCGCTAGAGATAACTGTGTCGTGTGAGGAGTTGGTGAGGGGTTTCTGAAGGTTGCTGGTAGTCTCTAGTATTAAATAGGCTGCAAAGAGTTATATGGTGCTGTACCAAAAACCTCTTAGTGATTGCTCTAGTTTCTTACAAGTTGCCGTGACCACCAGTAGACTTGAGGTGACTCCTGTTGTGATTTGATGCTGTATAAATAAAACTGAATTGAATTGACTTGTCTGCAAATAATCTTAAACTGCTCACCAAGTGATAGAGATGTGTGATTTGATGCAAACTTGAAATAAAGACTGTTTTCCTTCAAAGTAAGATTTTAACATTTTCTAATTTCACTGCAATTTGGAGAGTAAACAGGGAGTGTTTGCAGACAGGTCAAAATCTTTCATGCAGACTGTGGGCAACCATGGCAGTTGGCTAGCAAATCACAAAGAGGTTTTTGGTGCAGCACAATCTTTTTTTCTTATTTCATCTGGCAACAGTCAGGAAATATTTGCCAATTGGCCGGATAACACACATTTTTCCATAGTAACTGGTGGTTGGCAGTGGGCTACTGACTGGTATCTAAGCCTATGTGATTGAGGCCTAACCAAGTATTCTTTATACAGACAACTGATTATTTGTTTTATCATGAGGTGCTGAGGGGATGAGTGTTTCTTTTCAGGTTCCAGTTCAGATGCGTGTGCCCAGGGACACGACTGCCAGCACATATGTGTTAATAATGGGAATTCATACATCTGCAAATGTCGAGTGGGATATGTGCTGAACGTGGATCAGAAAACTTGCTCACGTAAGAAAGATTTGTTTTTAAATTTCTTAGAATATTTTGTTATGCCATAAAGATTCAAGAAATTGTGGAGCAAATGTATTATAGTCTAAGGAGCTTGGAAAGAAAGGTACAAAACAAAAGTATTATGCATGATATATAATGCTAGAAAAATGATTCAGGGGGACCTAATGTTAATGTGTCATCAAAAAGTTCTGTGACACCTCTCATAAAAAGCTCATAAGAATGTACATTTGTACAGTTTCTGCTTTAAAGTAATCTTCTTGTGCACCTCAGGTCTGCCTCCAGCCCATCTGTGACATATGTTAGGTTTCAAGCCAACCAAGAGGCTGTAAGGGCCTTCACTAGTATCACCTCTTGGTTGGATGGTGCCTGTAAAACACACCTAGAAGCAGCATGAGATGCTTTAACTCGAATAACATTTTAAGGAAGTGGACAAATTTGCAGAGAACTAATTTGGCAGAATTGTTTGGTGATCAAGAATTGGCTCCTTCTTCTTAATCCAATGTGCATGGGTACATGCTGGCACAATGGCAGGCATTGTGAATGTCCCTGTGAATGCCAGAAAAATAACAAAAGTCCTTATGGTTGTACTATTAACCTGAAGCCTGTAGGTTTTGATACTTCAGACCCTCCGCTGTTGTTAATAAGAGCTAGGTTTTAGAGGCGCCAGCTCTTATCAACAGTAATGATTCCCAAAATGAAAGTCTGGTCAGTTTAACAAAGAATTGGATGTTTGCTCTCTGTGCATACTTGAGGTTCGTTTTGAAAGTGCAAATTCAATCTGGCACGTCGTCAGAACGGGAGTGACCGAAACTTAACAGTGGCATTTGACAAGAGGTGCATAAGAAGATAATCTTCAGGGGAGGTCAGCCAAATTTAAATGGATTTCTCTCCAACTGAGTGGGAGTGGATAACTTTTTAAGCCATGCCTCGTATTATGAGAATGAGAACAAAGCTGCGGTTGACAGAATAACCAAGTCAATTAATATTATTGCAGGTTCAGATGCTTGCGCTCAGGGACATGACTGCCAGCATATTTGTATCAACAACGGTGTTTCTTACACATGCAAGTGTCGAGAAGGATATGTGTTGAATACAGACCAGAAAACATGTTCCCGTAAGAATTTTACCTTTTTGTCAGCATAAATCTTCAAGCCTAGGTTTTCTGTAATGTGCAACTGATATGGTGGATATGCAATATTGTTTTACTAAGAGATGTGGCACATGGTTTCGGTAAGCCCTCAAAGGTGAGATGCCAGTATTATATTTGTATTTACAGTCATATTCTCTGACAGTGTCTATAGGCTTCACTATTTTCCTAAATGGAATTTGTATGTAAAAATCTGGATGAGCTCAAAGATTTATACCTATTATGTGATCCCTGGTGTCTGAGTGATTGGAAATCCCACAGGTTCTACCACATCTATCTGAGCACCCACTTTACCTGAGGGTAGGGAGGACATTGCTATTTAACATAAGCATTGACATGAGTGATATTTGTTATATGCCTTATGGATAATTTACCTAATGCAGTGGCAACATAGACTCCATCTGACCAACAGTTAATTCTGGTCATTGATGCTGTTCATGTTTGTTGGTCATAGCGATGGCCTATTGGTGTTTGATAGGCTCACCTCTGGCAAATTGGAGTCATAGAACTGAACATGTTGACTGTATTTGTTCTGTTGGTGCCTTTTGGAGCATTTTAATTGAATTAACCTACAAAGGATATAACTTGCTTTGTGATGCAGACCAAACGAATAAAGAAAAATCTGAAATGTACAGACCTGTACAGTTTATGGATGTAGACTACTAACCAAGCTTAATGGCATTAGCCAATAACTCAGCCCTCCTTCTTTATTTGTCAAAAAACAAAAAAGAAAAAACTCAACCCCCTAAGCAAACAAACAATCAAACATCAGCAGTCAAAACCCATGAGTAACAGCACATGTCATGCCATCCTTTATATACAGTCTATAATACAGATATAATAAATTCCATTGTATCTGCTTGGGAACATGGTCAAGCCTATAATACTGAATCTTCCCATTTAAGTTTACATTTTTTTGCAATGATATCTATGTATTAATGTTTTGTGTTTTTCATTTTGCATCCTTCATTTTGTGGAAAAGTCTACAGCTAACGAAGATCAGTGGCAAGCATTACATGTGCTGGTCCAGCAAAGATTATGACATGAGATGCTGGAACTGGAGTGGAAATTTTGTGATGGAGAACTCTGGCCCAACTAAAGAAAAATCTTTGACTGGAGTTATTACCTGTTATTACTGTTTCTTGTTTTTTTTTTTTTTTTCATTGCTATTTGTAGTACATATATGTTGTACATGTGAATAGTATTTCTTTAAGCATTGATTATATGTCATGAAATCCATGTTTATGATCTGATCTCCCTCACAAAGGACAAATCATGTTGGTTCTTCTGATGCATATCATCTTATCAATAACCACCAACTCTTTTTATTAAAAATAACATCTAAGATTCATAAGATTTATTAATCTTTAAAACAGTTTACTTATTGAGCACTGATTCTTTGAAAGGTTTAAAACATGTTGGTTGCTGCTGTTGATCCTTAAACAAGTGGAGAGCTGAGAAGACATGAAAAAACACCTGTGATATTATTTGACTGTCTCAATAATTTTATTTTACTCTTTCAGAGGAAATGAGGAGTGAAATAACCGAGGATGCCTGCATGTGTGAAGCTCAGATTGTGTTCCAGAAAAAAGTACAGTCAACCATTCAGGAGCTGAGCAGAAAGCATATCCTTATTCTTAAAAATGTGATAACTGCATGAAAGAAATATCTGTCTTTACTTTGTGTCTCAGCCCGAGCCAAACTATCTTAGCAACTGAAAAAACTGAGCAGGGGCATTAAATATCCTGATATATTTTTTTATAGAAATACGTCATTTTAAATCAAAATTTCATTGTTTCAGTAACACAAATGAATAAATTTTAAAAAAGCATTTATATATTTCACACACCTGTCCCATATCCTTGTTCCACTAACTGGTGATTGGTACCATATCTTGATGTTCTTCCAGAAATGATAAAAAACAGTACCATCAGTTCTACTCAAAGGTTCTACTCAAAGACACAAGGATCTCCCGGTGTTTCAAATCTAAACAAAGTAGGGAGGCTAATGTTGCTCCCATGAAACTGAGTATTCAAATCTCGAACAAGATTTGTTGTTAATTCATAAAAACAGGACAAACTTTGTCTTCTCATGTAAACGGATTATGTTTCCATGCAAAAGAGCCCACTCAGTCACTTCAAGGTTAAGTCAAAACTTGCTTTTTCTTTGACTCTGTGTCTCACTCGATGAACTCTCAGACAAAGTGAATCAGATTGAAAGCCACCAGCAATATTAAGAGCATCAATACCATCAGAGGACAAGTGCAGGGCATGCATTACATCCAGCTTCACGACCCATGGGAGTCAACCTGTAAACATCTGTAAACTGGAATGTTAACATTTCAGTGAAAGTGTGTGTGGTTTTGATTTTTGTCATATTAAATATGATTATTTTTTTTAATTTGCTGCCCAATCTGTTTTTACTTCTTGCTGTAAAGTCAGGTAAAACTGGTGTACATGTTTACATATACCTGGGTTCCTATTCAAATATGGATGACAACTTGTTTATCAACATGTAGTCAACTAAACATCTCTGCTTCTATAATTGTTGTTTATTGAGTAGACAGCCTATTACTTTCCTATTGTGCATACGCTACTTTGAGAGCTTTTCTATGTCCGTGCAGTGTAGCTCTTGGCAGAACACTAAGCCTCCATAGCAGAAAAATATAAGCTAATCTCTTATGTAACAAGAGTTTTATAGTTGTCCGTCAGATTGCAGCATTCTAAAAAAGACCAAAAATGAAGGCTGATTCAACAGGCTTATGGCATGTTACATCACAACGATTTATTATACCCCTCCCTTTGATACCTGGATTGTTTGATAACCTTTTTATTATGATTATAATTATTGTTTTGCTTGCACAAATGTGATTAGTAATTACTATTTTGTTTGAAGGAGATGGAAAGTAGTTCAAAGAGTTTAAGTATTACCAACTCTTCCAGTACTTTGCACACTTGGCCATGAAAGTCTGTTTTCGTGAAAAGTTTTAAAAACCTGACTTACTCTATATACATGTGCTGTTTAAATAGACGACCATGTGCATGACATAATGTATATTCGTACTTAACTGTCTGTATATTGATTTTGTAAAGGGTATTTAGTGGCAAATGAAAAATAAATTTTCTGAAACAAAGGATTTAAAATTTCTTATATTGTGTTATTTACAAATTTATCATTCATTTTAACACTTTAACTGTCTGATAATAATCTTTATCAGACAGTCTATGATCAGGAAATGTTATATTTTTGTCTTTTAATATGTAATAACTTAAATATTTAAATGTATTTGAATAATCTTTTGGGCACATGAGAAAATACATTACCAAACATGACTGGAAGCGCTGTCCAATGCCTTTCGCCTCAGCTAATAAAAAAACTACAACTACCAGGGAGCACCGAGTCTCCCAGTTTCCGATTTACCGTTACCACGGGAGACCGAAGGAAGCTACAGGCTCTGAGCACCCAAGGCAGCCACCATTAGCTACGAAACATCGATTTTGAACTATTTTCCAATATATTTGCTGATTTAACGTACTTTATCTGCAGGGAATCTTTAAATTTGTGAGTCATGATTTTATGAACGTCTCTAGCTGACGGTAACAGTTTACCATTGGCCACTTAACACTAGCCGCTAACTAGCTAAGTCAGCAATCTATGCTAAAGTAATCGTCACATTCACCAAATGCTGGAGCCTGGAAATTTCAATGTGCCTGTTATTTGTGTAATGTAACATTATCGCCACAACCATGTTTATATACCTCAGCAAAAAGGTAAGTTCGCAGTTATCTGACACAGCTCACTGGCCACAAGTACGCCAGGAGGACGTAGTGTTGGGTAACAGTTATCTCCCGTGTCTTGTAGATCGCTATTCCCAATAATATCCATCTAAAATGTGTGTCTTGGAACAAAGATCAAGGCTTCATCGCTTGCGGAGGAGACGATGGTCTTCTGAGAGTACTGAAGCTGGAGACTCAGACAGGTAAGATAGTTAAAAAGGTGCACGACTAACAGAGGCATGCACACAGAAGGATTTCCTGCACCTCAGAGAAACCCTTTGATGGTTAGAGAAAGTAAACAATGATTTGCGTTAACGTTAACAACTATAAACACGTGCAACTAGGATGACCAGGTGTCCTCTTTTTTTAATGTGCGACTGCAAGGTAATTAATGTAAGATTATCCTCCAAAACTAAAAATTTAAACAGCATCCCACCTTTTGATTGGCTTTACAGGGTCTCAGTAAAACATGGCACACTCAAAGGAGCTTTAATCATCTTTCTTTTCCATTTTTAGTGTTCCATTCATCCTTCATCAGTTTGTCTTGACCATGTCTACGTGACTAAATTGACTAATTGATGCTGCCGTCTAATTGGTTGATGATATGTTTATGTTAAATGATAGTTGAATAGGTTTACCTAATGGGTGTACCTAAGAGCTATTTTGCATAAACAACCTGCTTGTCACTGGTAGCATTACAGTATATTGATGTCACATTGTCGCAATGACGAATAACACCCCATACATTCAGCTGTGTGCATTTGTTACAGTCCAAGTTGTTATGTAATGCAAATGTGATTCGGATTTAAGGTATTTTGAAATGCTCTTAAAGCGTCTTGGAAATCGTTTTACACTTTCATAATACTGTTGGCTCAGCTCTTGTGCCGCTATGTTCAGTCAACCTGCTGTTGTTAGTTAGGGCCACTGTTTCTTAATGTTTGAGAAAATGTGTGAAATGATTGATGAAATTAGTGTTTTTTTTGTCTGCTGCATTTTATAAGCCCTTTTATTAAATTATGTTTTATTTTTCTTTATTAATTTATACATTTGGACATTTATTGCATAATATTGTGATTTTATTATCCAATTCAGGGTCAGTTGGTGTACCTACACCAACTTTCACAGGGCAAGAGACTAGGTATATCCTAAACAGGTTGCAAGTAAAAAAAAAAAAAAAGAGAAAAAACAAACAAAATTTGATCAGTTTCAGCATCTTATGTCTTATTGTCTTTGTAGATCTTTTTGCATGATTTTTAAATCATTACTTTCATATTTACTTGTCCAAACCTATTTTGGGAAACATGATTGTATATTTGCTAACCATTATAAACACCTCTGGAACTACAGTTACTTGGTGATGATCTGATCTCTTTTACCGTCCTTTGTAAACAGATGATGCTAAACTTAAAGGTCTTGCTGCACCCAGTAATCTTTCAATGAACCAGACTTTAGAGGGACACAGTGGTGAGTTATTTTGTATTAAGTATTTTTTGGCCAGTTTTAGTTATAGGATATTAGTATTCACAATTCTAAAATGAGACATCAGAAAATGATCTAATATTCAATAACTGCCTCCCATGCAGGTGCAGTGCAAGTGGTCACGTGGAATGAACAGCATGAAAAGCTGACGACCAGTGATCAGAATGGACTCATCATTGTGTGGATGCTTTATAGAGGTGATTATTCCATCCAGCTTGTACTGCTGCTCCTGGTGCAGCAGTATAAGCAGAGACACCCAGACCTCCCTTTCCCTGACCACATGCTAAAGCTCTTCCAGGAGAAGACTCAGGCGTTCCCAAGCTAGCCAAGTGTTGATTCTGTTCATGTTGATGTAGCGTCTTCAGTAGGAGAAACGTTTTATCACTCATCTAAGTGACTTCTTCAGTCTCAGCTGGCTGCAGGTTTCACCAGGCTTGTAAACAGTACATTTGCATTATGAAACTAGCACCACTGACATACAAAGGACTGTGAGGTCCGTTTCTTGATCATTAATATGCAAATTGTCATGACCGTTCATGAACTACTGATCAATGGCAATTGATCAGTGGCCATGAGTACCATTCACAGAGAGTTGGGTAGTACCTTCGATTAAAGCATTGTAAGATGGTGAAAGACGCACCCTCAGGGCCTCCCATCAATTCAGAAATGGTCTTTCCCTTTTTATGTAAATGGTCTCCTTGACTACCCGCTCAAACCAGCGTTCCTCCCTGTCCAGGATGTGTACATCCTCATCATTGTCCTGGCCTGAGGAGTTAGCTCGTCTGTGTTGTGCCATCCACTTAGCCAGAGATTGTCTGGCTTCCCCGATGTTTAAATCATGACAATCCTCCTGGGACTTTACAGCGCACACTGAATTACTCTGTTTGTGCCGGGGAACCCGATCTTTGGGGTGGACCAGTTTTTGGCACAGCATGTTTTGGGCTTTGACAGCCACAGAGACACGGTGTTTAGAGAAAACGTGTCTCAGCTGTTCCGATACTCCAGACACATAAGAGATCACTAAAGGTTTTCGATTGGGCAGCAGTTGTCTTTTTTCTCTCCTGCATTGCTCGGAGCTTTCTTTAGGTTCCTTCCCAGCTTTGACAAATATCCAGCTGGGATAAGCACATTTACTCAGGGCCCTCTTGATATGATGTTCTTCTGCTTCTCTGGCCGCTGTATCTGTGTTGTAGTGTCCTGATGACACCCAGTTTGTGCTCCAGTGGATGATGAGAGTAAAACTTTAAATACTGATCCGTATGCGTTGAAAGTTGATCTCACAGCCCACATCCTGCCAGTGTCTTCCAGGTTATTTCCTTCAGAATCCCACAAGCTCGCCAAGCTTCATAGGGCTCCTTCCACAATCTGGTTCACACTTGGTTTCGAACTCATACAGTAGCTCAGGTTCCTTCCTCATCAGATAGGTGAGATTTAATGTCCTTATAAGCAGTTTTAGTAATTGGGGAGCGAGCCATTAGAGCCTCTGACCCTGACATTGACCTTGGGTGTGACCCAGTCGACATGGCATCAGATACCTATGCCCCCTCTTATGGGTGGTGGATCCACAGGAGAATGAGGTCGTCCGTCTTTTGCGCTGAGCCAAGCCCAAGTTGTCAGGCAGTCACGCTCAATTACATACTTTCACTCTGTGTCTGGGTACAGCGTGACCCAATGGTAACCACATGCCGGACAGAGTAAGTATGTCCTTAGTTCTTTTCTTTATTAGCATTATTTGATCATTACTGCATGCAGGCAAAATACAGAAACAGGTAAAAAAAAACAAAAAAACATGTCTTTAACATTTTTTTTTGGTCTATTAAGGTGCATGGTATGAAGAGATGATCAACAACAGGAACAAGTCAGTAGTGAGGAGCATGAGCTGGAATGCAGATGGTCAAAAGATCTGTATTGTGTATGAAGATGGGGCTGTCATCGTTGGATCTGTAGATGGTAAACTGCTGCTTACTTAACAAAAATAATATTTGTGGAATTTTCTGAGTATGTAAATATGAATATATCCTTTATTATATATCCTCATCTCTTAAGGAAATCGGATTTGGGGTAAGGAGCTAAAGGGAAGCCAGCTTGCTCATGTGGCATGGTCGCCGGACAGCAAGATACTCCTCTTCGGCATGGCAAATGGTGAAGTACACATCTATGACAATCAAGGAAACTTCATAGTAAGTTTGTAAGCTTAAAAACAGTTAATTCTGTATGCTACTAGAATAGCTTTGCATGATTCAGAGTTGAACATAATGCTGTTTTTTCTTATAGTTATAGTTCCTTATAGTTGAGCAAGTTAATGAATTGTCATAAACTCTAGTTTTCTAGCTACCTTAATTGTTTCCATCCCCATCTCTGCCTCTATTCCACTGTGATAAAGTATGACAGAAACTAGCATGACCATAAATAAACATGAAAACCAGCTGAGACTCGATATAAAACAAGTGCATATAAAAGTATTAAATAATGCAACTATAATATTTATTTTTTTTATTTTACTTCACTGTGACTCAAGCAGAGGAAGGATATATGCTAACTCTTATTGACTCGTGTTGGCTTTCAGATGAAAATGACCATCAGCTGTCTTGTCAATGTGACTGGAGCTGTCAGTATAGCAGGTATCCACTGGTATGCAGGAAGCGGGGGTTACGTCGAGCCGGACTGTCCATGTCTCGCCATCTGTTTTGACAATGGAAGGTGTCAGATCATGCGTTATGAAAGCGACGAAAGTAAGCCACAAAAACAAAATTTAATTTCAAATTTCGTCACTCGTGTTAAATTAAACCTTTTTACAGTTCTTTTTTTGGTGCTCATACCCCTTTTCTTCAGACCCAGTGTGCATTGATACTCTGATGAATGTGGTCAGTATCCAGTGGAACCACTGTGGCAGTGTGCTGGCAGTGGCCGGTTCCCTTCGAGGTGCAATGGAGAAAGAGTTCAATGTGGTGCAGTTCTACACTCCGTTTGGAGAGGTGAGCATTATGGCTTTGATATAAGATGGGATTTTGCTGTTCTATATACCATCTGGTACTGTCATTTGGATCCAGGTTAAGCATGCATGGGGAGCTGATATTGTTGGAAATCTTGGCTCAAAGTTCACTGATCAGAGGAGCCTGATTTTTGACTTACATAATTTTATCTAGACTTTCAACACATTTTGTACTGCTTAGTACAATAATCAGTAATCCTCAGTAATCTACGAAAGGGCAACAATATCAGCATGATCTCAGTACTGAGGAGAGTCTGTACCATAGAACGGATTTAATCGATAAAGAAGATTTTACTCTGCAGCAACAAGCAAACAAACCCACTACACCAAATTAGTTTGTCTTCAACCATCTCTCCTACAAATGCACACTTTTTTCTTTTAAGCTAGCTTTGTGTAGGGGACCGATGGGTCATTTCAAGAAAATAAGTTTACAGTTGAAACACTGAAACTTAAAAAACCTGAAAAAGATGAAATACCACTCTTATTCATATACAAAAATGGGCATTTCATATTCCACAGGTCTGATGAAAGAGTCAGTTTATAAAGATAACAGTCTTCCTGCAAGTCTCTAGACAGTGGAATTAGAACAGCAATTTTCTTTTTATTGTTGTTGTTGTTTTTTGTTTTGTTTTGTTTGTTTTCACTTGCTTGTCAGCAATGCAAACCAAGCTCTGGATATAGATGTACAGGGACGATTCCAGGGAAGCAGTAGTGCAGTCTATTAGTCAGTCCCAGTGGGTGTTGGACTCCACCCACAAGTACAAGCCAGCAAGAGCTTGAGAGATGGATCGGTGCAGCATCAGTATTGTGGATGTGGATGCTGTATCAGTCTGTTTTGGTGAGGAGAGTTAAAATGTACTTCTGCTGTCACCTTTGACCACTGTTGGTAGTTACTAAAGAATAAAGTCTGGATATCTTTGAAATAAGTGTCAGAAAATGGATAGACAGTGTTCTTAAAGACAGCCAAACACTGTCTTTTAACTTTGTGCACATTTTGGACTGAAACCATTGTGATTACTGAGAAGAACTCTTTGGATGTTTGTACTTCACAGGTTTGGTTAGTTGAAGTGATATTAAAAAGTTGTGTGACATTTTTTTCGTTAATGATCTTCTTTGTCTGTGCAGCATCTTAGAACTCTCAAAGTGCCTGGGAAGCAGATGTCAGGAGTTGCCTGGGAGGGAGGAGGGCTGCGCATTGCCCTGGCTGTGGAGTCCTTTATCTACTTTGCCAACATTAGACCAGATTATAAGGTGCATGCCAACACATGTGATTCATGAAAAATGTCTTTTGCCCTGGTGAACATGATGGTAAATCTCTAGGTTTATCATTGTTTGGAAGGTTTAATCTGCTTTGATAGCTAAAACAGTAGAGCTAAGCAGTCTATGATCATATGTCTGGGTTTAGCTGTATCTATCCATCCTTTTTCTGTCTTGTAACAGTGGGGCTACTGCTGCAGCACGGTGGTGTACGCCTACACAAAGCCAGAACGCCAAGAGTACTGCGTGGTATTCTGGGACACTAAAAACAATGAGAAGTTTGTCAAGTATGTCAAAAGCTTGATGTCCATCACCACCTCTGGGGACTTCTGCATCCTGGCTAGCAAGGCAGATGACACCCAGCCTCAGGTATGAGCGCCTATAGATTACATGACCTTAAAGTGATAGTAGAAGCAACCAAAATACTGACAGATCTCTGCTGTTTTCAAATACTACAGACTACTTTAATACACAAATTACTACTCTGTATGACTTTAAAGGTACTTTTTGTAATTACCCTCTGCAGAATTTTACTGAAAAATTTGCCACCAGGGGGAAGCCATTTACAAGTGGGTGTGTTCTGCTCTCTGATGTGTGCTACAGTGTAACTTTTGATATTATGTTTTAGCTTCTCACCAGGCGTTGCCTCTTCCTTGGCCACCACTGCAAATAAGAATATGTTAAATAAAGGTTCCACAGACTTACAGTGCTAGTCTTCTACTGGTGCTATTTGGAAAATAGAGCACTAATTTAACTAGTTTTTCTCTTCAACACAGCATGCACATTTTGGAAGTAAAGTCATAGATCTATGACTTTACTATATGATATTATTTCTTTAAATTGTGCTGATAATTTTTATTTTTGTTATTTTTGAAAGTTTAAAAATAATTCTTAAACACAAGAATTTACAAAAAGTATCTTTAAGGTTCATACTGAAGGGCTGGGCGATATGGACCAAAATTAGATGGATGGTTGGATAGCGAGAAAGAGAGACAGAGACAGAGAGGGTTTATTTAGATGGCTTTACATTCCATCAGACCGACTTAGAGACACGGGGGAAACAAATGCTAACAAATTAGCTAACTATAAGAGCTGCAAAACAAAGAGTTAATTTATACCCAGAGTTAAGTTATTTTAACAAAATTAAAAATGACATAAGAAAAATTTTAACAAAAACTTAAATATAACTAAACAGCATAAATCATTTTTACACTACACATTCCACATTGCATTCCCTATAAGGAATACTGAATGAGTTAAAGTAAATTAAGTTCTGAACATAGACAGGTTAACATTAAGTTAACTTCTCTAATAGAACTCATGTAGATTCAATAAATGTCAGATGTAATGAGAATGTATGAAAACAAAAATTTTCTTTTGTTACTTTGTTATTTCTGTTTTTATTTATTAATTGTTGTTTTTAAGTTTTTATGCAGTGTAACTAAGATAAAGATAATTAAAATGTGTTGTGTAGAGTATTGGTGCATAAAGTTACCAACTTTATAGTCTGCAAATGTGGCCAGGGTTTAAACATGAATAAGGCACATGCCATTTTCTGAGTGATAAAAATGATTGTTTTTAATTCCTTGGCTTTGAAGAGTAATTTCCTTCTCAGTGTGCTCCAACTGCAAAACCTTGTTTGCTAAAATTTTAAGTTATTATTTGTTGTTGGACCAGAACTTCAGGTTCTGAGAGTTGGATACAAGCACTGGTGATTCTTTACATTGCTATGAAATTATGTTGCTATATCTTTTAAAAATCAATATATCGCCCAGCCATAGTTGTAGAGTTAGAGAAATCCAGCAACAGAGGTAATAAAAACAGTGGATTTGGACTAGTGTGAGGATCACAAATGTTTCTCTGCTGTTTTGCCTCCTGTTTTTTCTAATCCGTCGCCACACAGGAGGATGCTGAGGTAGAATCTGCGAGTCATGGGAGGGTAATGTACAATTTAAAAGCTCACACCCCCAAAAAAGAGGACAATTTGTTATGACATAAAGTTTTAAATTGACCTGCAGGATAATGTCACTCCATTTTGTGTTTTTCAGTATGTCCTGATTTTGTTCAACTCCATCGGGACACCACTTGACTCAAAATACATAGACATCGGTGAGTTTCATATGATGAGAAATACTTGTGGTGCAGCATTGGTATGATTAAGGCCACTGTTTGTCTTTAAGTCAGTGTGAGAGATCACACCACATTCATAGAGACATAGCTTACATCCTACCTCCAGCCACCCAGCTTCCTTTAGCACTGAACACTGGCTGCCTTTATGTTGCTCAGTGGGCTTTGCATATCCCAACTTGATAAACAGCGTTAAATGAAGTGTGTGTCAAACAGTAGGTCTGGAGACTGTTTGAGAATTTCTCCACAAAATTTAATTTGCAGAAAATGTTCAAGGTGTGCTGTGAGATTACTGCTGTCACCCACAATAACCTTGAGCATCTGTATGAAATGAGGGTCCTCTCAAGGGCACAGCATGCTTTTACATATTGAGACCCTGATGTTTTAACCACGGAGAAGCTTTGATCTTTTCAGAGCTGGCACTGTTAGATTCACACAGTCCCATGCTGTTATATATTTTAATCTTCTCCCTCATGTGATGCTCACTTTTTTA
Organism: Maylandia zebra; assembly: GCF_041146795.1. Classification (NCBI taxonomy): domain Eukaryota; kingdom Metazoa; phylum Chordata; class Actinopteri; order Cichliformes; family Cichlidae; genus Maylandia; species Maylandia zebra. Next base: position 17,003,209 of record NC_135185.1, read on the forward strand.
TTTCTTCAGATCCAATGTTTGTTACCATGACTAAAACCCACGTTATCGCTGCATCCAAAGAAGCTTTCTACATGTGGCAGTATAGAGTGGCAAAAAAACTGACTGCCCTGGAGATCAACCAAGTGACAAGAACAAAGAAGGAGGGAAGGGAAAGGTGAGCTCACATGTTGCAAACTGGTCACGGGGACTGGACGGGTATAGAACAAAGCCAGGTATTAGCCAGAGAGTAAATCATGGAAAGATACGGGAAGGCCAGGTCACCACAGTGTTAGAATCTGTGAGCCAGTGGATGAAACCACAGGTTTACTGTCTCACTGTTGCTGTGTGAGACTTGATAATGATGGTGCAATAAAAAGGCTTCATTCATGTGAGTTTCCAGACCAGCGGCTTGGTGTGAACTAATGTTCTGCCAGATCTATCCTAACACCTGGATTACAAGTCACGTCAGGTGAACTAGAAGCTGTTTGCCTGTCTGGCTGTCTGTCTCTGTGGCTCCTTCTCATGTGTTCTGACTTCCTGCACCTCCAGGGTCTATCACATCGACAGCACTCCATCTGGAGCTAGTGACACCAGCCCAGATTTCACAAAGGCCTTCACAGTAAGAACGTTGTGTATCTCCTGTCTTACATTTCAATAAAGTGACACTTCTTCTGTTCTAAACTTAACACTTATTATCTGATTACATTCAAATTAAACACTCTTATCTCTGAACTCTCAAGTGTTTCTGTTAATGCAATTAAAATATACAGATATATGGCTTTAAAAGTACTTATTTAACTACTGACTGGTGAGAAAAGGATATTTTTTATAATTTAAAGTAAGATGGATTATTGTGATTCTCACGTTGTGTATGTGCACTTATGTTTTATTTCAGGCAACTCGAGATCCCATCTGTTGCATTACAGCTACAGATAAGACCCTGATTGTGGTATGTACAAACCTGAATTTATAAAAGATGCACATGAACAAAAATACAGACCGCAGAAACTTAACAACCTCACACCCCCAAATACAGCTGATTAAAGCTGTAACTATTGCATGTGAATTGTGTGCCTCCTTTCTCTCTGTCTTGTGCTCAGCCTCCCCAAGTAAAGTCTGAATGTGAAAACATTTCTTCATAGTTAAACAAATATTAACCAGAGTTTTCTTCAGTCTGAGAGGCTGGTCTGTGACATGATTAAGCTAGCTATAACTGGAGTTGATTCATATGAATATGTTGTTTTATATGTTTTTTTATATAATTTGTATATGTGAATATTCATGTTTTCTTTGCTTGCTGTATCCACGTCAGTCTGGCAATGAACCATATAATGGAATCAAGAGTAAAATAACTGTGTGTACGTCTTCACAGGGTCGTGAGTCTGGCACCCTCCACAGATACAGTCTCCCAAATGTTGTTCTCGTCCAGAAGTACACTTTGAACAACAGAGCCCATTATCTCTCCCTAAACTGCAACTCAAGGTAAGTGTTGGTGTTTTATGGTGTTACAGGTTAGCACCAGTAACAGGTGTGCTTTACTGAGTAATTTTAGGTTGTATTTTTGAGTCTAATGTCGTCGTGTATAATGCTTATTTTTCTTCAGTCGTCTGGCCATAATCGACATCGCGGGTATTATGACTCTGTTGGATCTGGAAGTTCACACTTCCACAGATAATGGGACTGGAAACCAGCCATCCACAGGAGATCCATCTAAGTTTGAGCGCAAAGATGTTTGGGACATGAAGTGGGCAAATGATAACCCTGATCTGTTTGCTATGATGGAGAAGACCAGGATGTATGTATTTAGAAACTTAGACCCAGAGGTGAGTCCTTAAGTAGTATGCCTGATGTACAGCTCCAACTTAGACTGCACTAACATTAATGTTATTCTTAGTGAGGGTAATTTGTTTATTTAAAAAACAGGAACCCATCCAAACATCTGGATACATCTGCAACTTTGAAGATCTGGAAATCAAATCTGTCCTACTTGATGAAATCATGAAGGTAAATGTCTGAAACAAGTTGCATGAAGCCCAAATATAATATGTAATGCAGTCATATTTATTTTTAACTATGTTTACACAAGTATGTCTGTTTTTGAAAGACTATAAGATGTTAAGGGTGAATATGTAGGCATTTTATTTGGAAAGTTCAGTGCTAGCTAGCTAATCTTGACTCAGCTCAGCCGACTCGGACAGGTCGGTTTTAACACGTATCCACATCATTCAGCTGCTTTTCCAGCGAGTTCCTCATCCTGCACTCAGTCTACAGTTCAATCGCCCTGCATAGGAGCTGTGACAGTAGTTTTCACTTGCTCTGCAAACTGCACAGACCATTACTCTTAACTGCTACAGGTTCTGGTCAGACTGACCAACAGCAGTTTGACACTGTGACCTTGGCAATCACCTAAATTATTGACTATGCCATGGCCCCAGCGACTGAAATTTCAAAATAAAATATTTGACACTGCTATTCTTAATTATCATTTAAATAAGGAATATTCCATTACAGGATCCAGAGAGACCAAACAAAGACAACCTCATCAACTTTGAAATCCGCTCCCTGAGAGACAGTCGGGCACTGATTGAAAAAGTGGGCATTGAAGAAGCTTCGCAGTTCATTGAAGACAATCCTCATCCAAGACTTTGGTAATTAAAAAACTTTCCACCTCTGTTCTTAATTCAATATTGTTTTTTTAAATATATATATGTAGTAATCAAGTCTTTATTTTATCCTTTTCATTCTTTCAGTGTTCTGCTACAATTTCCTTTTGCAGTGATTAAATTTTCTTTGCATGTTTTGGTGCTACATTATTTCTGTAAGCCAAAGAACACTCTCCTTTCTAAATCTGCCAGGCGTCTGCTTGCTGAGGCAGCCCTCCAGAAACTGGACCTTAAGACGGCTGAGCAGGCTTTTGTCCGTTGCAAAGACTATCAGGGCATTGAGTTTGTCAAGCGCCTGGGAAACTTGCAGAGCGAGCCAATGAAGCAGGCTGAAGTGGCGGCTTACTTTAGCAGGTTTGAGGAAGCTGAACGCATGTACCTGGATATGGATCGCAGGTACAGTGGCTTTTTCTGGTATCCCAAAAAAATCTCCCTACTACCTCCCATTTAAATTTCCTGTAGTGAAGTGAATTATTAATGTTGCTCCAGTACATATTTCTTCCCCCATCCTGTGAAATATGGTGCAAAATGACCATGTCTGTCACTGCAGGGATCTCGCTATCAGTCTCAGAATCAAGCTTGGAGACTGGTTCAAAGTGTTGGCCCTGCTCAAAAGTGGTTCTGGGGACAGTGATGATGCTCTGCTTGAACAAGCCAACAATGCCATTGGAGACTACTATGCTGACAGACAGAAGTGGTATTGAAGTTTTATTCACCCCTTTTTTCTGAGGTTGTTGATTCTCTCTTACAATCTAATCTTCAAGTGTTACTGGTTTCATTTTTTCATTTTTTAAACTTTATGATACATGCCCACAGAATCTGTCATTTTCATCCTTCATCCTTTATAGTCTATCAAATCAGATCTGCAGTGCATTCATTTGTGCGGATGGGATGAGGTGGCCAGTTCTCAGTTGAATAAAGTTGAACTTCAGGCTACTTTATGCAAACTAGAGGTGTCCTGTGTAACCGAGTGCCTCTGGATACCTGCAGACAACTTTTAACACATATGCAACCACTTCATGTTAATAATGAAGTGGCTGCTAAGATGTTATGTTAGGCCTTTTCAATCTGATCCTGAGCAGAATGTAATTGAGGAAGACATTACTCGAAATAAAAATGGAGACAATCATGGAGGCAACGAGATGAGAGGGTCTGCGTCGACTGCTCCTGTATGCCAGCCATGAGGAGAGGTGTATATCTGGTCATCAGTTGTTAGACCTCAAATTGTGGCTCTGACCTCTGTTGTTTGTGATTATTCATTTTAGAGATTATGTGCTCCTGTCATACAGTCATCAGATGTGTCTGTCAGTCTGAACAGCTGGCTCAGTCTCACTCGGAGAACACTGGATTTAAGAGCTGACTGAACTGGCATGTAGTGACTATTGTTTCACTTTCAGATTGATTGTCAGCTGATTGTTTACTGCTGTGCAGGAGACTGTCTAATATTTTCACATCTTTTATATTTCGTAAACCATTTTTAACTCGTTATCCAAGTACACTCCTAGTTGGAGAAAATTGTTGGGAAAACATTTGATTTAATCTGAAGCACTCGAACTCTTGGTTGGCAAAATGGATCAGCTGGATTGGGAGAGAAGTGCAGAGAACAGCCGCAGCTTTTTTTCCCCCTTTTTAAAAAAAAAAAAAACTTTAAATATGATTTCTTTTCAAGGGTCAGTGCTGTGCAGTACTATATTAAGGGTCGTAACCAGGAGAGACTCGCCGAATGCTACTACATGCTAGAGGACTACGATGGCCTTGAACGTTTGACCGCCGCTCTGCCAGAGAATCATAAGCTGTTACAGGTGAATCAGATGCTCTTGGATCAAATGTGTATATATATATATATTAGGGGTGCAACGATACTCGTATCGATATTGAACCGTTCGATACAGTGCTTTCGGTTCGGTACCCATATGTATCGAACAATACAAAATAAATTTTTAAATTGTTTTATCAACTTTCTTTCTGACGATGCTGTCTGTGCTGAGCGCTCAGTGGATCTGCGCTCGACAGTGCAGCCTAGGCGGAGTAGTGGAACGCAGATTCACTGAGCGCAGGGCAAGCTAGCGAGACAGAAGTTAAGCTCTCCTTGCAACATGGCAAATTGAACCTCCCCCACCCTCATTCAGATCTGGCGTTTGGAACTATTTTGGTTTTCATGTGAGGTATGACCCTGAAGGTAAGCGTCATGGACTAAAGTAAAACAGTATGTTGGATGTGCCACGCAAAGCTCAATTACATGGGTGGGAGCTAGTGTGTTAGCACAGTTAGCTCATTAACGTGTTGGCTGTCCAGCCCCATGCACGGGCCATCTGTGGTAGCTCGTTAACGGAGATTTGCCAACGTCATTTCAAAGAGATTTACGCTGACAGCACTAGTGGGAACACAACAAATATGACTGCACATTTACACCGACATCATCCTAGTGCAAAGACAAGTGGAAGCAGACAAAAACAACAAGCACGCATGCTACAAACTTTACCCGAGTTATTTAGACAGCCGTTAGCACATGATTCTTCTTATGGGGACCTGATATGTTTAATATGCTGCTGAGAATTTAGCCCAGAAGAAGCATATAGTATAGCTTTTATTTGGGAAAGAGCCATTTCTCTGTAATAAACTCTCTTTTCCAAAGATGAGTGATTCCTCAATCAGATACAGGGCTCACAAAATCGCCTGCCCGACGTCCCGGGGCTAGCGATTCTTCCAGTCGGGCTACCAAAATCTATCTCTGCCCTGCCCGTCGGGCTATCGTAGGAAGGAAAAATATATGTCAATGGTTTTGCATTCTTTCGGAAATGTAGCTGGGTAATTATGTCATTGGCATCGGTGAGCCACTGCCAATATGTGACATATTGAAATCGCGTTTGAATTTGCGCTTGTTTTTTGCTTTCACTTTGCAATTGCGCGAACTGTGTATTGGTGAGTGATGATAATTTGTGCACCAATTCCTCTGACATCGTCTTATCAATCGTTAGCTTACTATGCAAACATGACAAGTGAAATCTCCTGCAGCAAGCTTAAACATGTGAGAGGTTGATCGCGCAGAGAATCGCTGAGCGTTATGTGAGTGCGTGTGTAAAAGCAGCAGGATATATATTGTAGCGGGTCAGGGCTGTTCGGGGTTCTGTTTGTACAGTTATGTTTTGTTTATGTTGCCATAGTGACGGGTGACGCCCTCTCGCTGCGACGGTGTGTCCTTCCGGGGTCAGAGGGCGCCCTGTGTGTTGTTGTTGTTGTTGTTGTTGCTGTGCTGTTGCCGCGCTGAGCAGTTAGCTAGCGGCAGTGTTCTTCTGCAGATGTCAATAAACGGCTGTGCTCCCTGGCTAGCTCACGGGAAGCAAGACCAAACGATACCTCAGTCTCCTCCTTGTCTGAGCTCGCCACATTGGTGTCAGAAGTGGGATGATGGTGGCACCCCATGTTCTGACCCGAGTGACTTTTCCCCCCTCCGGTCGTGACCGGCCGGTGCGCCAAAAGAAGGCACTTGGACATTTGCAGGACTTTGTGTGGGGTAATGGGGTCGTCGGGGACGACTGACCCCTTAGGTGGGGGCTATGTAGCGGGTCAGGGCTGTTCGGGGTTCTGTTTGTACAGTTATGTTTTGTTTATGTTGCCATAGTGACGGGTGACGCCCTCTCGCTACGACGGAGTGTCCTTCCGGGGTCAGAGGGCGCCCTGTGTGCTGTTGTTGTTGCTGCTGTGCTGTTGCCGCGCTGAGCAGTTAGCTAGCGGCAGTGTTCTTCTGCAGATGTCAATAAACGGCTGTGCTCCCTGGCTAGCTCACGGGAAGCAAGACCAAACGATACCTCCGTCTCCTCCTTGTCTGAGCTCGCCACATTGGTGTCAGAAGTGGGATGATGATGGCACCCCATGTTCTGACCCGAGTGAATTTTCCCCCCTCCGGTCGTGACCGGCCGGTGCGCCAAAAGAAGGCACTTGGACATTTGCAGGACTTTGTGTGGGGTAATGGGGTCGTCGGGGACGACTGACCCCTTAGGTGGGGGCTATGTAGCGGGTCAGGGCTGTTCGGGGTTCTGTTTGTACAGTTATGTTTTGTTTATGTTGCCATAGTGACGGGTGACGCCCTCTCGCTGCGACGGTGTGTCCTTCCGGGGTCAGAGGGCGCCCTGTGTGTTGTTGTTGTTGCTGTGCTGTTGCCGCGCTGAGCAGTTAGCTAGCGGCAGTGTTCTTCTGCAGATGTCAATAAACGGCTGTGCTCCCTGGCTAGCTCACGGGAAGCAAGACCAAACGATACCTCCGTCTCCTCTTTGTCTGAGCTCGCCACAATATTTTAGTTCTGCTGAGCCAAATAAGACAGGTCAGGGTGGAGAAGTGACAGCCAAAGAAAAGCTTACCACAAAACGGAAAAGTTATGACAAATCAGACTATAAGGCAAAAAGAAAGTGCAGCTTTATGGTTTCATGGACAAAAGAATTTCTGTGGCTGCAATATGACAAGTGAAATAACCAGGGCTGCACATAAGTGGTCCGCAGGTGCGCATTCGCTGTCAAAATAAAAAACGGACACAAGATAAGAAGTTGCAACACGTGTTTACATACATAAGATTTTCAGGAGGAGGACAGACATTTGTTTAGAACTCTTAAAGATGTCGAAGAAGCAAGCTCCTTTAAGCAATTACTGTGATGTTCCTCCACCTCCAAAGTAATGTCAGAAGGAGTCCGAACCACAAAAGAAGCATGTATTCTCGGAAAAGTAGTTGCAGGAGGTGAGCTGGCTTCAAACAAATGATGAACGCAGAGAGATGTGGTGCGGAATGTGCCGTGAAAATTTAATAAATGAAAAATTAAAAAGGCATGAACATTTTTTTTGTATCGAAAAAATATCGAACCGTGACACCAAAGTATCGAACCGAACAGTGAATTTTGTGTATTGTTGCACCCCTAATATATATATAGATAGATAGATATGTACAGTGCCAGTTTCTTTAAATATGTTACCTTAAATCACAATCACTCTTCAACATCTTTTCTATATTTATGCTGTAGGAGATCGGTCAGATGTTTGCTACAGTTGGCATGTGCGAACAGGCTGTGAACGCCTACCTGAAGTGCAACCAGCCCAAAGCTGCCGTCGATACGTGTGTCCATCTGAACCAGGTGAGAGGTGGAAAGAAAAACTTTGGCGCCACAATTTCTGAGCAACGCTGAGTGATTTACAGTCAGTGAGCCTCCTGCTGTCCTCCCACTCCCAACCTATGCCTGAGTGATATTTAGCTCCGGGGTGTGAATGCTTATCTCAAAGTCACTGGACTCTTCCAGTGTAAATGTTGGCCCAGGAAAATAGGAACGACACCTGAAAAACCAAGGATGGAGCTGTCTTACAGGTAGATTTAGTTTAAAGGATGTTAAATCTGTGCTTTATTGGCGGTCTCCTCTTCTAAAAGAATATGTCATTAGGAGCCCCAGCTTCCTTCCTTAAGGGCGGTTTCTCCTGCTGTGTTAATACTGCACATTTGACAAAAAAACAGGCAAGCTGTCAGCTACTTTGCCTGTAACCATCTTGTTGTCTTAGATCCCAGATCTCTGAAAAACAGTGTTTGTGCCTAAATTGTCCAGATCTGCTCTCCAAACCCGTCACGACACACTGCTGTTGCTTTTGTGACGAGATAATTAAGAACAGCAGTGTTACATCCGAGTAATGCCCATTGGATTCGGGATATTAATTGCAGTTCTAACATGGATTCATGTTAAAAACTGTGATTTCTCATAATAATTATAGAAATACATTATTTTTAAATGACCATTTTCTCTCGAAAGTTTTTTATTTTATGGTTTAATCATAAATTTACAAAAACAAAAAACTTTTGCCCATGAGAGATTCAGTTCTGATCATTCTTTTTGTGACAGATTCTATAGGTATACATACTGAAAATCTCAGCACTTCCCAGAAATAATAGCTTATTGTAATCTCCCTGCTGGGAGGCATTGTACACAGAGGGACAACACAGAGAGACAAACAACCAATAGTCATTTTCACACTTACAGGCAATTTGGAAACACTAATTTACTTATCTTGATGAACATGAACAACGTTTGACAGTAGTAGGAAGCAGAGGTGGGACCAAGTCATTGTTTTGCAAGTCTCAAGTAAGTCTCAAGTCTTTATCCTCAAGTCTCAAGTCAAGTCTCAAGTAATGTCAGGCAAGTCAGAGTCGAGTCTCAAGTCACTGGTGTAAAAGTCCGAGTCAAGTCACAAGTCTGAAACTTTGAATTTCAAGTCCTTTCGAGTCTTTAAAAAAAAAAACGAAAAAAAGCATGTTGCAGTTATGCTAAATGTAAATATTAGACCATGTAATTTTTAAATCTGTGTTTTTCTCAACACATGACAAAATAGTGAACTTAGAAAATATACACAAATTGTGAAATTGCACCTCTTTAAAATGCAGCTCAATTAAACCTAGCTCCAAGAATAATTTTCACCGACAGTTCTGAGATAAGCTGCATGTTATTCTTGGATGCGGTTGTAGGACCGGCTTTAAAATCGCATGACAAAAATATCATACACATTAAAAAAAACTGTATCACCAACGTAGCCTGGACAACATTTGCTAGTTAGATGAAGTCAGCTATCTCATCTTAGCATATTTATATGCATATTTATAATTATACGGTTCTTGGAGTGAGTGCATACACTCATGAAGTTTAGTAATTTCAGGTCACTGCAACAAGCCCAGGTACAGTTTACCGACGGATGGGTGCAGGACCTTGAAATGCACCGTGTAGAAAGTAAAGACCATCGTATGTATCATAAGTTTACCAGTCTCACAAATCGTCTTCATAAATACACATTCGTTAACCGTTTATAAATAGGACCTTTGAGCTCAACGGTAATTAATTAGTAGTAGAAATAATTTCTGGTACCCATCACAGAAATGTAGCAGTGACAACAATACTGTATGCTGTAATCGTACTGGACAATTAGTGATACAAAACAACTGTTTTATCCTGTGAATAAAAGTATGTGTTTTTGTCAATGTACCATAATAACAGAAGCGAAACGCAATATTGTGTCAGGACAATTTACTATTTATGCACAACAAGCAAAGGAGCATAGCGCGACAATTTCTGTTCAGCGCCAGACTTGCTTGTAACCTATATCACTAATTATGTTAAGAAAAATGACGCATTAACTACAACAGCAGACTGACCTGTGTGTAAATGCTTGGAGCAGACTAACCTGTGAGCTGGAGTGTTCTAGGACGTTATATTTGATCTTTGAATGGCTGCAATCCAGTCGCCTCTTTGTTACTTCGGAAACATGGTTTGAACAATTTCTCTTCAACGACGTAATCCGATAACAACCGATCTCTTTACCCGTCGGCTTCCCGTGGCTGTCATGTGACCGGCTATTGCAGTTAATAATACAACAGCTTCTTGACATTTTTGTGTTTCTTTTTATCGCTGTATAACTGATTTCAATTGAAAGCCTGCGTGCGCTAGTACCGCTTGCCACGAGTTCCCAGAATCCTTTGCGGTTCTACCCGTGAATGACGTCACATTTTCAATCTCTATATAATATGCGTGTTAAATTTTATATTTGGGGTAAAATATCAAGTCTTTTCAAGTAAACCGGTTCAAGTCCAATTCAAGTCCCAAGTCATTGGTGTAAAAGTCCAAGTGAAGTCACAAGTCTTAGAACATTTTTTCAAGTCAAGTCTAAAGTCATAAAATTAATGACTCGAGTCTGACTCGAGTCCAAGTCATGTGACTCGAGTCCACACCTCTGGTAGGAAGTACCTGGAGGAAGCTCGCACCCACATGAAAAAGATGATAAAAAGACATATTTACTTTTTTTTTTTATTTGTATTGAATGTTTTTCCTGCAGTGGAACAAAGCAGTGGAACTTGCCAGGACACACAATATGAAGGAGATTAAATCTCTCCTTTCAAAATATGCGTCACATCTTTTGGAGAAAAATAAAACTCTGGAAGCAGTGGAGCTGTATCGAAAAGCTCACCATTTTCTTGATGCAGCCAAACTCATGTTTAAGGTAAGTCAACATTCTTTTTCATGTAAACCAGCTTTATAGATTAATTTTAAACACATATATAATTTTTATTTTGCTGTATGTTTTCATTAGTCAAGTTAGGTCCTACATTTAATATGGACTTAAATTAGAAAGTCCTTAAAAAGTTAAATGTACCATGCCTTTACTCACACTTTGCCTCAAGTTTGCCAAAGTGTATTAACTCTTTACGCCTTGAAAGCCTACTAGGAGCATCCCTTAACGATATTTCCTGAATGGTTCCTGTCATATTTCAGGCTTTTTTTATAAAACAAAATGACTGGGTTTGCATGAGATGTCAGTGAGGGTGGTCTCTGCTTGTGCAGCTACGTTTGGGGGAAAAAAAGAGAAACTAAAGGTCGTCAGATCACGTTTTTATTGAGGTCATCAAATATTATCTTTTTGGGAAAAGAGTTAACAAATAAAGATTCTGGTTTGTTCCATGAAAGATTAGTCAGTGCTTTGCAAATTATGTTGACACAGAACAAATCACATCGGGAAGATAGGCCTGGTATAAACTTGAAATAAAGCAAATAAATAATACTTGTTGATGTAATACATTTGCAAAAGTTCTGAAAACATGTTTTCACTTTGTCACTTTACGCAACTGAGTGTAGGTTGCTGAGAAAGAAAAATACGCCTCTGTCAGTGCGCCCCAGGGTGGCTGTGGCTACAATGTAGCTTGCCATCACCAGTGTGTGTGTGTGTGTGTGTGTGTGTGTGTGTGTGTGTGTGAATGGGTGGATGACTGGATATGTAAAGCGCTTTGGGGTCCTTAGGGACTAGTAAAGCGCTATATAAATACAGGCCATTTACCATTTACCATTTTACATTTGTGAAAGTGTGGCTTATGTTTGCAGATAGCAGATGAGGAGGCAAAGAAAAGGACACGACCTCTGAGGGTGAAGAAGCTCTACGTGCTGGCAGCACATCTAGTGGAAAATTACCACAAGCAGGTGAAGACGTCACAGCAGAGCAAAGGCAAAGGAAAGAAGACGGAGGTAAACCATGTACACACGTACTATTCCAAATCTTTCCAGTGCATTAGACATTTTTCTGCTGTAACTGTTTGAATAAATTATTTGTGATGTGTTTCAGAGAAAAGAGTCATTCTTGTGCTTATGTGGAAAGACGTCATCTGTTTATGTACAGAGGTTTGTGTTCATATCATTGTGTGTATCTTTGTCTGTAATTAGGCAACGCATGCACTTGCTAGCCTGCTGGAGGAAGATGCAACATCTGCAGACAATCGCATTGTGGACAATGCCTGGCGAGGAGCGGAGGCATATCACTTCTTCCTGCTCGCTCAGAGGCAGCTGTACGATGGCTACTTGGAGAATGCCATGCGCACAGGTGCCAAATCACTCCTGTAGTACTTATTATATTACTTACATTATATAATCATATTTTATATTCTAATATATACACATTGATTTACCTTTTTTGTTTTTCTCTCTAAAATGTGAGAATTTTCTGCTTCTCTTTTTAAAAAACTGATGCAAATGAACTTGGTTTTGTACTTTAAGTCGAATACAAAATACCAACAAGAAACCTTTCTGCTGTTCTGTTTCTGCTGTTTTAATCTGCTGAATTCTTAAACTGTACGAAATTGAGAGACAGTGAAAATATTTTTTTTTGACTACACGAGCATTTTTGCATGTTTTGTACTGTTCTTTGTGTCTTTTAAACAGTGTGTTAGGGCTGAGCAATTAACCAAATGTCTATTTTATCATTTCCATATGCTCCAGCGGTGTGATGAAAAAATCACTGTGATAAATTTTTCCCATTTTCCCTTTCAGCTTTTTTCTTTACAGCTCATTTCCTTTACCTCTGTTGGATTTTTTTTGGACCAGCAGTGTGGCCCAAAATTACTGTAGTTATTATTTGCTTATTTAATAATGGTCATAATTGAGAAACTCTCTCATTTAGTGTAACATATTTCAAGACTGCTTATTAGGCTAAAATGTTGCCCTGTTAATCTAAATCTCATTATAGCCAATGGGGCGTTGCCAGGAGATTCCCAGTTGGCATGAGGAACAGCCATCAAAAGCAGCAATATTATAAAAACAGGAATGAGTTTACAGAACTCACCTTCTCTCTGTCACCCTTACCTATAGACCTTTATGCTCTCGCCACAGTGTCCCTAAAGGTGCACAAAGGCTTGCCCTTCTCTCTCTAAGCAAGACATGGAGTGTCTACAGTGCGTGCTTCTCTACAAATAAGTTTGGACAAGTCATCAGGTGTAATGGATTGTCAAAGTTCGTTCCTGTTTCTTTCATTTAAGGAATATTTCTAAATTGCGACATATGGTCTCCTTAGCTGAACTGGAAAAAATTGTCCATGCATTTGTGTCATCGCGTTTAGATTATTGTAATTCCCCGTTTACCAGCTTGGATAAATCATCTCTTTCTCGCCTCCAAGCTATACAAAACGCAGCAGCCAGACTACTAACTCGCTCTAGCAAGCGAGCTCACATCACTCCTATTTTATGTTCTTTACATTGGCTCCCAATAGATTTTAGAATTCGTTTTAAAATTATTGTTTTAACGTACAGAGCACTAAATGGCCAAGCCCCAGATTATTTATCCAAGCTTCTCACAAAATACACTACTGCTCGCCGTCTCCGCTCACAGACTCAGTTTGTTGGTTGCTCCCAGAACACGTCTGAAGACGAAAGGGGACAGAGCCTTTCAGTCTGTGGCACCAAGGCTGTGGAACAGTCTACCTCTACAACTATGTTTGGTTGACTCTGTGGAATCCTTTAAAAAACAGTTAAAAACTTTACTGTTTAAACAAGCTTTCTGTTGACCAATGCTTTTTACATTTTTATATTTTTAATTTACATTTAAACTCTATATTGTGTATATTGTGCATTTTGCTATTTATCGCACTGTTTATTTTAATCTCTGTGTGCAGCGCTTTGTGACTACCTGTCTATGAAAAGCGCTTAATAAATAAACTTTACTTACTTACTTAAAGGAAAGGTGTAAGCAACAGGGAGAAAGTAAGGAAAGAGATGCAGCTGAAAAATAAGTGCCACCTAACATGGATTTTTCACAAACGTGCATAGCAAAGGGCAGATGGTGGAGAGACTGAAGGAAGAACTCTTCAGTCATAAGCACAAGTTAAAAATGGGTTGTTGCTTTTTCTTTTTTTTATATTGCTGTGGCATATGTTCAATTTCATGTGTTTATGTCGTTTTTCGATTCTCTTTTGAAACACTGTCGTTTGTGAGAAGCAAATCATTTTCCTGGTCACGTCTGCTGGCCTTTCATAGATCTTGACATGGAGCTGAATGGTCGTATGTCTACAGTGTAAACATTCTTTGCATAGATAAGCATATTTTTACCAGATATGCAAAAAGTTCTTTTGGTTAACCGTAATCCTTCTTCTAAATTTAACATTAATCATCAGCTGCAGTGAAGCCACTGAGCCTCGATTTATGAAGGAACGATCGCAGATCAGTGCCTTGGGAAATGATCAATTTTATTTTTTCATTTACATATCTTTTGGTCTTTGGCGGTTTTGTAATTTCACTTGTCCTATACTCAGCATAAGCCTGACTTTTCACTATTTATTATTAATTGATTTTGTTGGTTTTTGTTTTGTTTTTTAAGCTCTTCACCTGCGTGAGTATGAGGACGTGATCCCTCCTGTGGACATCTATTCTCTGCTTGCTGTCTGCTCTGCAGCCAACCGCGCCTTTGGCACCTGCTCACAGGCCTTTATTAAGCTGGAATCCCTGGAGAGTCTTGATCCAGAACAGCGGCAGGCCTATGAGGATCTGGCCTTGGAGATCTTTACAAAGCACAGCCCAAAGGACAGTCGCATGATCGAGTGGAACGCATCATCAGAGGGGTGAGATTTATCGCTAATTAACTTCAAACTCTATCATCAAACTGAGAGCAGCGTCATCTCCCAAAGTTGTGAAAATTATGTCTAGATGTAAACTTTTTTTATTTTATTTTACTGTTATGTTGATTTTGGCGATGATAGTTGAAAGACATGGTGGAGTATAAAGTTTGTAGCTGGTTAGTTGATTAGCAAGCTTCATCTCTAAGCAGTGCAGTGCAATGAACAGATACAGTTACTTTGTAATTACTGCAAAGTAACCAACAAGGGAAGTCTGTGAGGACTAGTGGTCATTAGAGAAACTGCAGCTATTAGCCCCAAATGTTGTGTTGTGATTCATCTCCTTAGGTTTATGAAATAAACTAAATCTAGAACTACAAAACGAGAAAACAGCCACAGCTCAAAACCAGAACCGAAGTTAAACACATTTAAAATGGAGCACCGAAAGCAGGAATCAGTGGCCTCTGCAAAACTTCTGGTCTTTCCTTTGTAGCCCTTTTACTGGTGCATTGTTTTGATGACAGTATGACCTGAAGCAGCTTTCTGTCTTTTGTGTTTTTTTGTCCTTATTTTGTCAGGATGGAGGAAAGATTTCGCACTTGCATCGTAACTGGTCTGCCTGTCCAGGAGTACAGTTGTTGGATTTGCAGTGTGTGCAAACACTGTGCTCATGATCAAGAAATCAGCAAATATAACTGCTGCCCGCTGTGCCACACTCCTATACTGTAAAAGGAGAACAAAAGATGAGAAAATATAAGTTATTTTCATAGAAAAAAGAGAAATGTTAAATCATTTTAACTACTTTCAGGCTTAAAGTTTAAAGTTAAAGTTCCTGAACAGGCAGCTACAGAGGAGCTACCAAAACAAGATTCACCCTAATCTTTGACTTTTACTATAAGCAGTGTAAAATACTTTGGTTCTTTGTATCTATTTTCACGTAAATAAATAATTCTGTTAATAAAACAGCTTAAACTGTTTCTTTGTTCAACCGGAGGAGACGCCAATGCTGAACCATGTTGAAGATCTCTTCAACATGGTTCAGCATTGGCGGAGACGCCAATTGGCGGAGACGCCAATTGAGTTAAGTTAAGCCCACTCTCTTAGCTGGGCCGGTGTCTTCACAGGAGAGCAGGAGAAGGTGGCCGGGGAATGGGAAGTGTGGGCATCTCCTGTGTTAAACTGCTGACTTCATGACCTGGAAGAGCTGGAAAAGAGAGAGACAAGGTTAGCACCAAGACCTTTTAAAGAAGACATTTCTAACATAAATTGGAGCAGAAAACGTGCAAAGTGGTGCAAAAAAAAAGTCACCAGAATGCAAGAAATGAAGTGTCTCAGTACTCCTCAAGACTAAGTGCATCCAGCCACATGAAATCTCTCTTTGTGTGGTCGCCAGGGCACAGCTTCTGTTATCCATTTTATTTTTAGTACATGGAAGAAGGACGAAATTTTCGAGGTCTGTAATTTCACATAAAAAGAAAAACTACAGAGCAAGAGGAGAGGGATCAATTTTTAAGAAATAAAACTCAAAATGTGTGAGTTTAGGCTCAGATGTTAAAACAAAAATATACAAGAATAAACGATGAAATTTTGGGGTTTCATTGCACAAGGCTGGTTCAATCTCCTCAGCCTGCACATGTCTGTGGCTGTATATTGAATATATGGAGGTTATAATTTCCTTCATATAGCCTTTAATTTGATTACATTTCTTTCTGATTTCTTGAATATGTATGACTTCATAATAGTAGAAAATTTTATGTTTTTCTCTGATTATCGTTTTTACTAATTTTGACTTTAAACTCATAAGCTTTGAGGGTATTTTTGTCATAATTTTACGGCTTGTCATGAATATTACCCCTTCTCAAGATGTCATTATATCGTTATTTATTTCTGTATTTTATTAATAATGTTTGTAATGCAGCATTAGAAAATTGAGAAGCTTTTGAACTTTAAAAAAAAAATCCACATTAATGATGTGACATGCCTCCATCACTGTTGACTGTAGGCAGACTAGTTCTTTTGTTTCATATCTTATTCTGCCCCCTGCTGGTAGGAAACTGCATCAGTGAGCTGTGTAGGTAATTACACTATATTGCCACAAGTATTTGTTCATCTGGCTTCACGTGCATATGAACTTAATCCATATTATTGAATATGATGTCGGCCAGCCCACCCACCCTTTGCAGCTAAAACACCATCAGCTCTTCTGGGTATTTTGGGATACACAATACTCATGGGTTCACTTGCAGAAGTTAAGACATTTTATTACACTGAGAAATATAAAGGTGCTAACTAGTGCAAAAAATTGTGATGCTATAAAAGAATGATTTTCATTTCAAAATAAATAAAATAGCTGTGACAGACTGGCGGCCTGACCAGGCTGTACCCTGCCTCTCGCTCTGTTGCAGCTGGGAAGACTCCAGTAAGTAAAGCTGCCTTTTGTCTGTTTTGGGAATGTTTTCTTTGTAGCACATGCCTAAGCCAAGCTGTATTTTGCCCATGTGTGGGCACCGGACCAACACAAAGAAAAACAACCATCCTCACTTTCATCTTCTTGCTTGCTTCTTTAGTTAGGTTAAAATTATTACCTAAAATGTTGCAGCCACAGTACTAATAGTGAGATATTATTTCTCCCTTATTAGTTTGTCTTCGCCCTTTTAACCTAGAACTGAATTTAAAATCCTTCTTCTCAGATATAAAATCCTGAATGGCCAGGCTTTATAGTAAAGACCTCATAGAATCATATTATCCCAACGGAGCACCTCACTGGGATACAGGCTTATTCGTGGATCACAGAGTTTTTAAAAGTAGAATCAGAGGCAGATCCTTCAGCTTTCAGGCCCGTCTTTTGCATGCAGGAGACAGACGCTCTCAACTTTGAAGATCAGGTTTCAAACTTTCCTTTTTGGTTACTGCTGGATCAGATGATGCTGATCACCAGGTGTCAAGTCATTTCTCATTAAAAAGGAGCTTTTCCTCCTCAGCATCACCAATTGCTACTCACAGCGGATTATCTAATTGTTGGGGTTCTCGTGGTGCACTTGGGTCAAAGCACAGGGAGCTGGCCACTGCTTCTGATTTATACGCTGGGTTAAATGCTGAGAAGGCGTTTCCCTCAAAGGATCATTAAAGATATCCTTGTTCATTTTCCACATGTCATCAAGGCTTCTGTTCACTATTTACTCATTTTCAAGCTGCCCTATCATTAGATGCTACAAACTTTGAATTAATATTTTATGCAGGAATCATTCTTTAATGACTGCATTTGTGTTTGTATCTTACCTATACTGATAACTTTGTGACCAATATTCTAAAATTTAATATAATTATAGTTTTCAGGCATTCCAACAGATTGTTTCTTGGCTTTTGTTTTAGTAGTGATGTCTTATCTGAAACCGCACCCACTTCTGAAATGTACCAACTGTCCATCCAAACAGAGATCAGTTCAATGGAGTATTTGGGTTTCCAAATAGACCAGGGAGAACAAGTTTTGTCCACTGTCTGCCCTGCTTGCTCAGTTATAACACTATATGCCCTTCAGGATATCTCGAGATTTTGCTCTTGATAGTAAATGTTATATGGACTGGTTTGCTTTCCTACTTTACATGACCACTCAAAGCACTTTGAGTGTTCTGGCCATGATTTACTGCAAAACTGGAGATTGCATAAAATTATACTCACATTACAGCCTATAAAGCTTAAAAGATACACATATTGCATATACAGTATATACAAAAATGTTCCTTTATTTTTCCATACCTGGACCAATTTGTGTAAAAACAGGGGTGTCTATTCCACCTCTCTTCTTACTGTTAGTGTGTTAGTTTTATCCACTTTTATTTTTATTTCACGACATTTGCTACATTTATTTTCTGTTCAGTATCCCATCATCGTTTTCAGCACTAATGTAATCGCAGAAAATTGTACACAGCACGGCGAAGACTGATTACAGAGTGATAAAATATTTACGCGGATCGATTTAACACACCTTAAAGGACCTGGTGCGACCTGGACGCAGTTTACACATCAAAGTTTAAATACCCACTCAGAGCCTGTTAGCGGGGCAGACGTGCCGTGCCAGCCATCCTGTGTGAAGTTGCGTCTCCACCTCTCTCACCGCAGAGCGCCTTGAACGGCACACTCCCCTCTGAACAAAGTCAGAAGATCCGCAGGACACATCGGCACATGAGCAGGTAAGCTGCTGGGCTTATTTCTCGCAGATTTGGGGGTCAACGAGATGTCTGAACAGGAAATATGATCTTACTGGGTGTTTAATTAAATTTTTTAGGGTTTTGGAGTTGAGTTCAAGCGGTGTTAGTGCAGAATATTTACTTATAAAAATAGTACTTTGTTGTTTCGCTGCATCTTTTCAGAGTCTAAAATAGTTTGATTCACCGCGTGCGTAACACAAGTCCGCACACACGGACTTGTGTTACGCACAAGAGCTGCACTGCTCCATGAAAGCCGGTATTGATTACCGCTTGGATGAAAAACGCTGCCCAGTGACATGGGTGTGTAAAAGTACATAAGTGGTTGGAAAAACACAAGTACTACAATTTGAGAAAAAGTGTTACATTTCATTATTTTATGCAGCGTATCCTATACATGCGTACAGTGCGCGCGTATGGTCTTTACACGAAACGTATAAATGTCTAATGTATAAACTTATAAATGCTATGGAAGTACCAGCCCGTTCTCACTTCTGGCGTATCATACCGACGGAAATTACACCAAAAGGTCACACAAAAATAAGGAGGAGGATGTATTTGCATAAGGATGGGTTTGGGTGATTTGTTTTTAAATTTTTGAATTAAAAATTCATCATTAAAATTAAATTCCTTTTTTCGTGTAATTATAATAAATTTAAAAGGATGTGCACTTTGAAAGAGTAGTATGTGACGTGACAATTTCTCGAGTGAAGTTCTGAAAATGAAAACAAAAAAACTGAATAATCATGAATATGCGTAAATGTATAATTCTGACAAATGATAGTCACAATCAGCTCAAGTTCTTGCCGTTTATTTATTTTTTCATATGCTGATAAAAAATGTTTTAATTTATGTGCTGTTTTCCTTTCACAACACATCTCTTTTAGAGCAGAGTGAACACATTTATTTTACTAGCCTACACTTTTCCTGTTGGGCAGTTATTACATATGGAATTAAAATTATACATCAACTACAGTAAAACATAAGGTTTCTGAAAACTCACAATTCTAAAGAAATGTTCTTAATCTAGATATTAAACAAGAACGTTTCGTGACGATACGCCACATACTGGCCAGCAGGGGGAAACAATCAAATACTTGTGGCTGTAAAGAAGTCAATGAGAACCTGAGTTCCCTCATTCCAACATTTTCTAGATTACCTTACTTCCCGTTTCAGATAATACTAAATCACACATGAAGTTCATTATGTACATTAAGGTCATTGTTTAAATCAGGCAGGAGAATAAACCACTGTATCCTCATTGGTTAATCACTCACATGTCAATAGATAATGAACATGCCATATCTCTCACTTTCTCAGATTTACTCCTCAGTTGTGGCTACTAAAAAACCCACAAATACAAAAAGAAGTTCTTTATTAAATAATTTAAATATCTGGATAAGTGGTAAAAACTGTGAGTGACATAATGATTTAAACAGATGACTTCGTGTTTAGAATAGATTAAAAACAAAAAAATAATATATCATGTGTGCACATGCTAATTTCACTACAACACTGCAGGACTTTCAAAATTTTTAAAAGTCCTGCAGTGTTGTAGTGAAAATTCTCCAAAGTCCACCATTGTTAGGTCCACCATATTATATCCAAACGCAGCATTTTCACTGTCTGGAACCAAAAGGAAACAAGTTTACACCACCTTTAACAAGAAGAAAAAAACATCTAGTTGATCTCTATGGTCTCAATCTTCGATGCTTCTATATCACTACTAAAGTCTTCATATCTGGGTTGACAGATTAATAAAACCCATTTGAAGTGGGTTAAAGCCACAGCAGGTGTGTAATAACCTAGGTCTTGCAGCGTGGTATCCACACTGGCCTGAAAATCTTTAGATTGCAGAAAGAAAAAAAGCACGACGAGCAAACATAACACCTCGGAGGGGACAGGGGACCCCACCTTCTTTATCAAACTCAATTTTAGATGATGTGTTTTAACATTAGGTTTCCACTCTCACAGGTATCACAGGAAGACGTGACTGGGTCATTTAAGGGCTTCTGACCGGAATTAAAACATAGAGCCTTTTCCTAACGGTTAAACACAATCTTTAACACAAAGCGCTCCATGGACTCAATCAAAGCATTATTTTCCTATGACCTACCTCTTTAGCAGGGGGCTACAAAACCCAATCTGTCGTTGTAAACATCACCCACAGGGAAACAAGCCAACCCTGCCTACAAGGGGGGATACTTAGACCTAGTTTCCACCGATTACACCAATCAGTGTCTCCATAAAACTTTTTTAAAAGGTCCTCAACCCTTTTTAAAACTCCCTCGTTTGCTCTTTAATATATTTCTTTTTCTTATTCTCTGTTCATTTTAACTTCTTGTGCATTCTTCTGGAATCCAGTCAAAATAACTTTGGTTCTGTTGGAGTTTTATTTGGAATAATGTTCTCACATATGACACTGACTTATTCTCAAAACATTGCAGGGGAATTAGTTACTTAAGGCTTAAAATTTAATTAAACTCCTCCGCAGCAGGCAGCTCTGATGATTTCAGGTCCTTCTGCACATTATTGCATAAAAAGTAAGTGAATTTTAACTTTTTAAATCTAACTCTATCCTGACTATGAAAGCTAACATTAGAAAAATTTTAAAATTATTGATATTGATTAAGAGTTTCACACATATATGTGTACAGTTGACGTGGTTCGACCGTGTGAACAGGATGCTTCCTGGGCACCTATGACACCTGCACAACTGTGAAGGGGGTGCTTTTGGCATTGAGATCCTGGGATCGATGGATGGATTTAAAATTGATTTAAAAGCCAGTAATGAAATATAAAGTACAATGGCAGTCAGGGCGTTCATAAAGAGCCGGACACTGTAATTCAATAAAGATAAAAAGAACTAAAAAAGACTAAAGCAAGCGTTAGTACGAGGTGTCCTCATTTCTGTGTTTGTTTGCAGGCACTGACTCCTTTGCAGGCACTGACTCCAGGGACTGGAGGAGCTTCATCATGACATATGGCAAGATTCTTCACCAGCCTGAGGGTTGCTTCATTAATGTCAACGTTGGAGGTTTCAAGCAGCGAATGGACCTCACCGTCCTGAAACGATTCCCGCAGACACGACTGGCTCGTCTTCTGTGCTGCAGATCCAAAGAAGCTATCCTGGAGCTCTGTGATGATTTCAGTCCCTCTGAAATGGAATACTACTTTGACCGCAACCCAAGTTTTTTCTGTTACGTTCTCAACTTTTATCTTACAGGGAAAATCCACCTGGTCGACGGGCTATGTGTGGTCTCATTCTTCCAAGAAATTGAATATTGGGGAATCAAGGAGCGTCACCTGGACTTCTGCTGCAGCACCAAGTTCCACGACCTGATGGATCTTGCTGAGGATGGAATCTGGGATCAGAGGAGCGACGAGATGCAGCTCAATAGCTCTGGTTCTTCTATTACTGATCTGTCTGTTTTGGAGGATGACGAACAAATGTTTGAAGGCTCCTGGTGTGCAAATGTCCGCCGGAGTGTTTGGATTCGACTTGAGAATCCAGGTTTCTCCACATCAGCCAAAGTTATGGCTGTAGCATCCCTCGCTGTAGTCATCACCTCCATCGTGGCCATGTGTGTTCACAGCATGCCAGACTTCCATCAGGTGGATCCTGCTGAAAAAAAAATAGAAAATCCAGTGCTGACGTTTTTTGAGAGCCTGTGCGTCGTGTTTTTCTCTGCAGAGTTTATTCTTCGCTTGGTTGTTTCACCATCAGCCAGGAAGTTCATGTGCAGCCCTCTCAACATTATCGATCTATTGTCAGTCATGCCCTTCTATGTCACTATCCTGTGTGACCTAATGAACGAGGGTGAGAGCACAGACCTGGAGAACGTTGGCAAAGTTGTGCAGATCTTGAGGCTGATGCGAGTGTTTCGTGTTTTAAAACTGGCTCGTCACTCAGCTGGCCTTCGCTCTCTTGGTGCCACCTTACGGCACAGCTCCCGTGAAGTGGGGCTGCTGGTGCTTTTCCTGTCTGTGGGCATTTCCGTGTTTTCCTCCCTCATTTACTGTGTGGAGAAAGACTCTCAAGAGTCTGAGTTGCAGACTATCCCTATTGGCTGGTGGTGGGCCACCATTAGCATGACGACAGTCGGCTATGGAGACACTTTACCTGTTACTTTGGCTGGGAAGCTCATAGGAACTCTGTGCATCATCTGCGGGCTGCTGATCGTGGCTCTGCCCATTACTAACATCTTTAACAAGTTCTCCAAGTTCTATCAGAAGCAAAGACACTTAGAGCTCAAGCCAAGCAATAACTGCACCAGCATGCACAACTAAAGAACAGCATCTAAAGAAGTCCTACCCCTACAGTCTCATTCATGATTTAACTTTACAAGAGATTACATCGGCAGGTTTAAGATTTCTTCATCGTCTTCCATGAGCAAGATAGAAGGGTTAAATAAATAGACTGCATGAAAGTTCTGAGTCATGGTCTTGTTTTTTGTAGTTTTGAATTATTTAAGTGTTTCTGTGCTTTGTAAAAGGTCACGGGATAGCTAAATATTAAACACAAAACACAGGAGGACGTTAGTGTAAATTTCAAAGATATGCAGTTTAGCATTACTGAGGACAAAGAAGACACTGTAGTTTTTACAAATGGCAGTTAGTGGGCTTTTTACAGAGAACTCACACAGTGTTGCATACTAAAATTACCAACCCCAGTCTTTGAACACAGCTGCCACTTTGTCACAGCTTCAGGATTACCAGCAATTAGCCAGATAGAAGATAACAAATACCAGCTTCAAGGTTTCCAGTTCCATGTGCCAGTAGTGTATGAATGAAAAGCTGAAATAAATGTAGATTGTCATCAGATCCTCGCCAATTGTTTTGAGACTGTATTGGAAAAATTAATGTAGTGTCCTATTAGAAATTAATTAAAACAGGAAATGGGTTAATGTCTGCATAAGTGGGAACAAACATGGAGACGGAAACAAAGCCATCAAAACAAAAACAAAAAAACTGAGTTAATGCAAATATTGAGTAATGTTGAGTAAATCTCATCCTTTTAAATTGCATTAAGGTTTAAAGTTTGCAGGGTTAGCTGTAGCTGCTAGCAGTGATCTCAGCTTTTTTTAATCTATAGACTGGAACTCTTGACTGTGTTTGTGCTATTGGAATAATAACATGACCCGCTGAGCAGTTGATTGTCCAAAAGGTCTATGTTCTAGCTTTGATGAATGCAGCTGTAGTATTTATTTAGTCTGTTACTTAGCATTTAGTAGCAAATATCTCAGTGTGGGCAATGAACTACTACAGTCTACAGATGCAACTTGGAAACCAAATCTAGTTTAGTACACTTCTCTTTTGACCAAATATGGTCCGTGCCTCTTCTTCTTCATTTTTTAAGGGGTCACTACAGCAGATTATCAGCCCTATCCCTCCTCAGAACATGTCCAAACCATTTTAGCCTTGCCTCTCTAACTTTGCGTCTAAACTTAACATCTTTCGCTCTGCAACCTCCAGCTCAGCCTCCCATCTTTTTGTCAGTTCAACTGTCTCCAAAGCATACATTACAACAGGTCTCTCTACAACCTTGTATACCCATCTTTTCTCTCTTGCTTTTATCGTTCAAACTTACTTGTTATCATCACTACTGTCTCTAAAAAAACAAAACAAAAAAACAACAACAACAAGATGGCGACGGCCACCAAGCCAAAGTTGAGGCTTCAAAATAGAGTCTACAAACAAGTGAATGACATTTCAGAGGCTGTGTTCATTGTTCAGACCCAATCTGTGATTTTTACCAACAAGTGTGAAATATAGCACAGAATTCTAGTAATGTCCTTTGTCTTTACCTATTGCTATCATGCTGCCGCAGACCTGCTATTGATCTGTGCCTCATTTCCCCTTCTCTTGCTTGTATCTTCCTTTCAAATGCAGTTAATTGCTTAATCCAGTGAGATGCCTCTTGTTGTTTGCTGGGTTATCAGTGTAATGAGCTCTTAATCAATGTCCCTGGGCTAAGAGTCAATAAAAAGAACTTGGAGGGTGCTGAATTAACAGTACATGCTATGATGAGTATTGATAGCCTGTAAATGGAGACAGTATAATGACTGTGTCGAGGTTTATTATCATTAGCAGGATTTATATTACGTCCACACAGCTCAAAGTTGACTGTGTGTGAGAGCAAACATTGAATCCTCCTCTCGCCGCAGTCACCTTCATCATCAGTATGTATGTGTGTCCTAATCTTCCACAGATAAGATCAATGAAAACAGGCCAAACGTCCTAGCTGCCCTCCAAATGCTGCCAATACTATACAGATGACTGATTTAAATACAAATCACTGAGTGCCTGTGGTGAAGTGGTGCTCTGTAGTCAGATTAGTCTCACAGACTGCTGAAAACAGTCATACTGCAGCCGTCAGCTGTCAGAGAATTGCTCAGCAGCCTGTGACTTCAGCACTTAAATAAATGTTTGCATCAGCACTCAGGAGCACGGTCACCTTTTCTGCTTGATTTCTTTCTCCTGCGCCTTTCCTTTCCGCTAAAAGTCACGCAGTATTGCAATCTAATTCACTTCACTGCGTAGGTTGTTCTAACTGGAAACCACCGTCAGCAATATCTGTGGTTACCTCAGTAATAAAGGTCAGCTGGGAACAGGAACAGAGGGGTGCTTTTTGTCCTGTCATGGTATTCAAACTCTGAAAGTCAATACATGCTGGGAGACTGATAACACAATGATGCAAAGATGCAAAGACAGACAAAGCCAACAGTTAAAACAGTTAAACAAATACAAACTGTATTTGTATTCATGCGTATCGGGTAATTACAGTGAATTTACACAAAGTGTTCAGTAAGCACAGCTTTGAAATAGCTGCAGAAAGGTGCAGAGAAAGGACAAAGCTGCAAGCAAGAGAAGACAAAGTTTATGGCATGCAGCCCGAGCCTGGAGCACCAATAACTATAAGCTTTATTAATAGGAAAGCTTTATGCCTTCTTCTACCTATTCTGTAGTGCTGTGCAAAAATCTTGAGTCACCCCTCATTTTGTTAAAACTTTGCTGGAAAAATTGAAAATGGGTGCAGTGATCTGTTGGAAAATGTACAAACATATATGGAAATACAGCTTATAAGGCAAAAAACAGAGTTTAAATGGTTCTAATGAGCTTAAGAAGACAGTATTTGACTACTTCCAAAAGAAGATGAAGGCTTTTCACTACTCTGGCAAAATATAATTCCTGTAGATAGAGGAACAAACAAAGTACTAAAGGTCTTAATTTCTTTTTTCAGCATCACTTAAACAGATTATTTCTAGTTTGAAAATATTTTAGAGGTGAAAAGAGGCAGTCATATAGGCATGTTTTATTTAAAAATTAAAGGGGAAAGGTGACTCCAAAGTTCCCTTAAAATAGATTGCCTTTCCACAGAAATCTAAAAAGCATGAAAACATTTCTGTCTATAAATTTCTGAACTGACAGTGTTTAGATGTCTAAAAGTAGGGAGTCACAACATTTCAGTATCTCCATATCTATGTTTATTATCTCTGTTGTTAGGTTTTTAGATCTTTGCTACTTTCTAATTTACCTTCACAAGATTTAAATCCATCCCATTTAATCTCCCTCTTAATCACTGCTAACTCAGCACATTCACGCCAAAGAAGGATGTGCTGTGCTCTTGAAATGGAAGAGCAGAGGATAAAAGGACACACTCTCTCTGACTGAAGATACTGTTTTGAATTCGCTGTGAGCTGTAATCCAATCTTGGCGTGGAACTTGATTTAATCCAAATACATATAATAGCAGCAGGAAAGACAGAAACCAGATAAAATGGGCTGCCATATGTTCAAAAAATATGCATCAGAACGACAAGTCTTTTTCAGACACATCTGACTTGCACAATTGAGTCTGTCACAAATTAAGTTGTAGCTTTCTTTGCAGACAAAGCAAATTAATTTGCAATGATTAAATTACACAGTGTCTCTGCCAACTCCCTGACTCAGCCCAAACTCGGTGTTTGATTTCAACAAAAGTGCCCGTGCTTGGATTTCAGCTATTGATATTTGAAGGGTCCACAAATACAATCATGTGCACTCTGACGTGTGAGTACTGCGAGGATTAAGCAACAATCTGATGCTGCCGGATGTGAAGGACTGCGAAAAATTCCATTGTCTCAGAAACTAGGATCAGATTTTCTTTACCACATGAAAATTGATTTTTAGTTTTTTTTAGCTCTGCCTGGAAAGATGAAAAAGAAGCAGAATGACATTGAAATATATATAACATATAAAGTAATGAGAAAAGGAGCTAAAAAAAAAGTGACACACAACATTGGCTTGTATTTAGGAGAGCAGAGACTGGTGAAAGAGGGGACGGTCACATCTATTTCTGGATTATTTATTTATTTATTTAAATATTCTGATCCAATTAATATATTTTTTCCTCAAATATTTACAATGCAAATAAAATGCATGTTGCATATTATTCAAATACAGTTGATAAAAATATCCCTTTATAAAAAGGGAACTGAATCAGGCAGGTGATCTCTGACACTTTGCCTCTATCTATGTCACCACTGGAGAGATGAACATGGTTATTTCTTAAAGCATATAGTTAGGGCTGGACCAGGTGAGCCTGAATCCTCCCTTAGTTATGCTGCAATAGGCATAGGCTCCTGGGGGACTCCCATGATGCATTGGGTTTTTCCTTTTCAGTCACCTTTTTCACTCACTATGTGTTAATAGACCTCTCTGCACTGAATCATATTTGTTATAAATCTCTGTCTCTCTTCCACAGCATGTCTTTTATCCCGTCTTCCTTCTCTCACCTCAACCGGTCGCAGCAGATGGCCGCCCCTCCCTGGGCCTGGTTCTGCCGGAGGTTTCTTCCTGTTAAAAGGGAGTTTTTCCTTCCCACTGTTGCCAAAGTGCTTGCTCGGGGCTTGGGTCCTGGTTGGTGTGTTGCCGGGGTTGTGGGCGGGTGGGTGTATGGGGGCCCAGTCCTGGCGCAGGGTTCCGCCGGTGCATCGAGCCACCTGGGGGGCACTTCAACTGGTGGGGGAGGTTGTTACATCTTGCAGGAGCTCTCCTCTCTTCAGGAACTCACTCTGCAGGAGGGGGAGATACAGGAGAGGTGGAGGAAGATCTCAGCCTGGGTGTCTATTGTCTTGTGTAGTCTGGAAGATGAGTGGAAGACGGGGTGGGTGCAGTTTTCTCTGAGGTGGGGTCGGGTGGGCTGTCCCGGGCTCTGTGGAGCCGGGTGGCGCTGCTGTACTGGGCCCCGGTCCGGATGGGCCTGGGCCCCCTTTCCCTGGCGGGTTGCAGAGTATGGGGGTGCCTACTGGGATCAGCGAGGGAGCTGGTCCAAGGGAGGGGTCACTTGCCCCTCCCTTCCTTCCCTCCCCATCACGTAGATATTGAGGGCTATCGGGAGGGGCTATGCGCTTACCTGCTGCTCTCTGGCAGGTAGCTCCATGCCCTCCTGGGTTTTAAATGCACCTTAGAACACACATGCATCAACACTACATATGAGCGGGTGGAGGGAAGTTTGGAGTCTTCACACCCCCCCGTTCTCTGCGGCCTGCTGGAGCGGGGGGGCTAGGAGGAGAAGTTGGCCGTCCGACTGGGGTCTGGAGTGTGGGGCCTCCCTGCTGCGGAGTCCGGGTGGTCTGCTTCTCCCCACCCCAGGGAAAAGGGTAACACCACCTGGGTCTGGGTGCAGTTTCCCCCTCCAGGGACAAGGGTACCTAGACCCGAGGCTTAGAGTACACTTGGGGAGTGTGATTGTGTGTAAAGTGTCTCTTTATGTCTGTCTCCACGTGGGGTGAGTGTTGAGTAAGTGCATATGAGAGCATGAGGGTGGGAATGGATGTTTGTGTCTGTGTGTGCCTGTATGTCTGTGTCTATATGTCAGGTTGGGTGTCAGACGCCACCTCTCTGGGGACATCTCAGGCCCTCCAAGGTATGGAGGCCTATCTCCACCCACCACCACTTCCCCTGCCAGTGGCGGACTCCCTCAGACATCGGTGCGTTGGTGGTTCTTTGTGTCTGGGGATGGGCGTCCAGGTACACACCGGCTCACTCCTTGGTGGCTGCTTATCGGGGCCTGGAGCCTGGGGCTCGCTCGGGCCACTTCGGGGGTGGAGTGCCCCCGGCCTGGTGCTCGGTCACTCAGGCACAGCTGGCTGCCGGCGGAGCTCACGGGCACGTCACTGCAACCCCCCCTGGCTCCTGCTCCGCGGTTGCTGAGTGACCCCTCATCTGGGACTCTCCTCAGCTCTTTCTGGGACAGTGACACGGCTGCCCCTCTGTTGGTCTTCCTTGGTCTCTTGTGTTCTGGGGGCCTCTGGATGTCTGGAGTCTTGATCTCCTCTATACCTGCTTCATGCCCTGGAGGACGGGGCTGTGGCTCCCCCACACCCTCTAGCAGATCATTACATGAAGGAACCTTTTAAATACAAGCGCGTCCATGCTCACAGGTGTACACACGGGTGCTCACACACACAAACTACACCCTTTTTGGCTCCTACCTCAAAGCACACAGTGCGCTGTCGATCTTACGTGCTGCACAATAATATTCAATATTTAGTATTTACTGTTGTATTCACATACATCATCGTGATGTTGTTTATTCTATTGCTCTCATTTTCTTCTGCTCATGTTTTCTTTTTTCATTCTCAACAGGTGATCCAGATGATTGATATATGTATTTTTTGTCTGCTTATTTTGTTGGTTTTTGTTTTTTGCCCTTTATCCCCGTCCCTCTTCTCCGCTGTTTTTCTTTCCCTCTTTCTTTCTCCCCTCTCTTTTCATCATTCAAGTCTGTCCCGTATCTAGCAAGTGAAAATAAAAAATAAAATAAACAATAAAAGATGAATCAAATAGACCATTACAGCACGGCTGGGAGGGTCCATTTGGTAAAGTAAATCCGTTGGGCATCTTTCTTCGCCTTTAGACAATAATTCTGATGGCAAAAGAGCCAAACGGGACAGGCAAAAAAAAACAAACAAACAAAACCAACACAAAAACAAAACAAAAACAAAGTGCTCGCTCGTAGGGGGTCATTTGATTGTTGGGTTTTTCTCTGTATGTATTATTGTAGGGCCTACCTTACAATATAAAGCACTTTGAGATGACTGTTGTTCTGATTTGGTGCTATATAAATTGAATTGAATTGAATTAAATATATTCAATAATTTGGTGTTTTGATTATGATTCTAATTGTGGTCACTTTCCGTATGTTTATACATACATTGTGACTTTAAGTTTGGAGAACTGTTACTTCTTTAACAGCAAATGCCAACTATAGGTGTTGTTGGGTTATAAGAACACAGTTTATGGTACAGCTGTGCCAAACGTCATATTGAACTGACAACACTTAGAAATGAAGCTACAAAGCAAAGATGCCTCATTTTGTTAAATGCCTGTTTCCTCAAGTCCTCTTGTAGGATATCTTCCTCACCTCCTCTGCTTCCATCTCTGCAGGAGGCTCTGAAATGCAAGGAGAGGGGTCAAAAAGAGGAATCAAGGATGTGCAATCTGTAAAATAAAAAAAGGCAATGTGCGTGTGTCATTCAGTCACAGCATGCTGAGCTTGCATGAAAGGGAGAAGATATAGCAGGTGTCCTTGTTACTTAACTTGGCACTAGTCCCCGAACTCAGTGAATGAACCATTCGTGGACATTGTAAACACCGTGCCCTGTGAATCGAGACATTGTCACCCTGGACCACTCCCTAGATGGAAATTAATTCCTGGATGGAAATGCATGATTAAAGTGGAACAAATACCCAGAAGTACTTTTCAATGTTTTGCATGAACTCTTTCTGTAAGGGACAAAATGCTAAAGAAGAAAAAGGCCTCGGACAAAATACCATTTTTTTTCTTTTATCAGCTTAATGACATAGATAGATGCTTTTTTTAAAATCGGAAAAAACAACTAAAACCAAGTGTTCTCATTTACAACCATTTAAGCACATTATAAATGTTATAAAATAAATGTACAATATGCTCTCTGAGTACAGCTTGCTAATACTGGTTGGACCTCTTTCAGAACTGCCTCAATACAGCAAAAATATTTACAATGCAAATAAAATGCATTTTGCATATTATTCAAATACAGTTGATAAAAATATCCCTTTATAAAAAGGGAACTGAATCAGGCAGGTGATCTCTGACACTTGGCCTCTATGTCACCACTGGAGAGATGAACATGGTTATTTCTTAAAGCATATAGTTAGGGCTGGACCAGGTGAGCCTGAATCCTCCCTTACTGCCTCAATACTTAATTGCACAAATTCACCAAGGAAATATTTGTTGCGGTTCTTGTCATGTTCAAGTTTACTTTCCAAAACCATAAATATACCATTAATTTAAATTCACATGATTTATTTTATTAAATGCGTGCAAATGCTAACAGCAACCATTTAAAACTAAGTTTATTGTGGAGTATTTCTTCTCTTTTTCCCCATCGTTTCTGGATTTGTTGAGCAGATTAGATCAGAACTAATTGCTGTTTCTTCCTTTAGTTTTTGAAACCAGTTCTTTGCGTTCATAATATTTGACTGAGTAATGATTATTATTGAATGATTATTTGATTTGATTTGATTTGATATACCTTTATTAGTCCCATAAGGGGAAATTTCATGTTAAGGCTGCCGACCTATTGCACGCAATGGCAGCGCCATCTTACCCTCCGACCATACATACATTACACAAAAACATCACATGGGGAAGACAGGTCAGAAAGGTATAACAATGTTGTCAACTGAAAACAATCCTTGTTTATTGGGCTTCTTGTACTGGGTATTAGACATTGCCTTTAACATTTTTTTTGTCCCAGACACTATTACAGGTAGTGACGGTGTCTGATGAGATCTTAATTTTTTCTTCAGAAAGTCATTTAATGTTTTTTTTTTTTTTAAATTTATTAAGAATTAAGGGATATAAGAAAAGGCTAGATTATCTCTCACTGAGTGTGATTTTTGACTGAGTATGGTTGGTTTTTTTTTATAAGTATTGTCCCTGGTGGCGATAGTTATTTCATCGTTGAGAGTTTAAATGAAGTGCAGTTATTGTTTATGGAGAACAGTTTGTCACTTACCTCAGTGAAACAGTTTGAGGATTCTGTATGGGTTAGTGGGTGGGTGAGGTGGTCCATGAATAAAGTACTTACTAATGTTAGCTTTTCAGAACAACTTTTAAATTTAACCTCCTTATTCTAACTGGTGCTTTCATTGCAAAACTGGTTTTCTGTAAGAATTGAATTGAATTGATATATCTTTATTAGTCCCACAAGGGGAAATTTCATAAGGCTGCCGACCTATTGCACGCAATGGCGGCACCATCTTACCCTCCGACCATACATACGTTACACAAAACATCACATGGGGAAGACAGGTCAGAGAGGTATAACAATGGAAAATGCACCACATGAGGAAAGATAAGGAGAAAAAAAATAACTCCCCCCAGACTGAGCTCCAACAGGGAGATCAGTTTGAGAACAGAAAAAAAACACCTCTGCACATAGCACATGAAAAAAACTCTTAATACACCAAAGAAACACATGACAAGCAACAGGGGTAGGTAAAGGGTGAGAGACCGCCAAATTAGACAGTACATCCGGGCCTGCGTGCGCTGGCCTCCTTGATCCACCGTCAGCATCGGAAGGGAATAAGCGTCGAAGGCGTTTGGAAAGGGAGGGGGGATGAGTGTGTGCATATCAGTGTATATGTATGTGTGTGCGTGTCCAGAGTTCAGCTGAGACAGTGTCCTTCGCCCTGCTAGGCTAAGTAAACAGTCTTCCAGCCAACCCAGGTGGCCTTGCATGGAATGGGAAGGAACAGACTAAACACAGTCGTTATCAGGGTGTTGTTGTTCAGCTCCAGCCTTGAGACCGCAGCTGGCGCCAAAGGGGTATCCGCATGAAGTGATGGTGCTTTTTACTTTAGTGCGAACAGCTCATATGAATTTCAAAGCAGTTCTAGAGTCCAACACTGGTCTCTCAATCTCCCGTTGGAGAGCCGTGGAGAGCCATACTTGCGTTCTGTGATGTTGTCATTTCTTGTGCTCAAGGAGCCAATTCTGAGAACGGCAGTGTGCCTCCCCGAGATGTCATCCAATTTGCGCCGAGAGATGTTATTCCGAGCTAGCCCTTCGAGATGTATCCAGCCTGCAGTCAGAGATCTTATTCTGAGTATTCACAGCAGCTGTAGCCTCTCCAAGATCTTATCCGTGCTGCACTCAATGAGCCCATTTTGAGAAACTCACGCCTCTCCCATCGTTCCAATCCCAGCAGGCAGCCTTGTGGGGGTTTGAACAGCCGGTTTCGCTTTCTTAATTCTTCGATAAGTCAGGGCCAAGCCAGCTCCGATCTGTCAGAACCCTGTTACCATGGTTCCAAATAGGTAGATATCTTCAGCACTCAGGCTCACCCAAGCCCAAAGACCAGTTGATCCAATCCATAATTCCTCTTTTAGGTTTTAGAGAACAGACTGTGAGAGAATGTTCCAGGGAAAAATAAGACAAAAAACACGAGACTAGAAAAGGACATAAGAGGCTAAGCAGGGAAGCTAAGGGAGAGGAGGAGAGGAGAAAAGTGCGACCGCCTTCGTCAAGAGCAAGAGCAGCGTTTTTCTTTTTGCAGGTGTTTTTTTTTCTTTGCAAGTGTTTTTCTTTTTGCAGGTATTTTTCTTTTTGCAGCATTTTTCTTTTTGCAGCGGGTTTTTTTTTTTTTTTTGCAAGTGTTTTCTGAAGTTGCAGTCCGTTTGGCCTCTCAGGGCTACCGTATTTATGCCTATTTCTACTCCTGTTTGAATATGTTATGTATTATCATTTAGAAAAACTTGGAAAAAATGTTTTTAATTTATTTGAACATGTTGAAACTAAAACCTAGACATCATTGTCTGTGACAAATTCAAATCATCTTGGTCTTTTCGTGTTTGGAAGATTAAAGAGGAACTCATTTGGATTGCGTTACAAAAACAATCTGATGATGCAAATGATAAACGAGTAGAAGTTTTTTATATAGCTGCTGTACAGGAACCTGGTCATACTGAAAAGAGAAGATAGACACGTGTAAATGTTCTACCTGTGCGTATCCATGATGTTTTTAATGTGGTTATTTGTCATGAGTGTGTTTCACTCCTCTTTGGGACAGAATAGTTTTCTCCGTGCATACTCTCCTGGGAATATCATCATTGGTGGACTTTTCCCCATTCATTTAAAAACTAATAGGACTAACACTTCTGCACCTCTCTCCTGTAGTGAGTAAGTACAGGCTGAGTTCATCAGCTCATTAGTGTCAAATAGATGATTTGTGAATTTAATCTGTCTTCTGTCAATCTTGCAGCTATGGTTTAAACACATTCCTGCACAGTCAAGTGATGATATACGCCATCAACAAAATCAACCTACCTAACATCACGATAGGATACGACATCTATGACACTTGTGGAGATGTCGGCCTCGCCTTGAGAGCAACTCTCCAGCTGCTGAAGAATCAGTCAGACCCAGAAAGCTGTTTAGTGCCAGCAGATGCTCAGTTCAAGTTACTTGAAACCAAAACCAAGGTGGTGATCGGGGAAAGGTACTCAGAAGTATCAATAGCTGTTGCACGACTTGTTGCTCTGTCTTCAGTTGCCCAGGTTTGTTTTCTCTTTTTCTGTCCTACAAAGCTCAGTTAGAAATATAAGAATCTAAATTTGATGAAAATCAATAATATCAGCAAATACATAATCTGTCTTTAGATTTCCATGCTTATGTGTTGAAAAATCTTTAATGAACTGTTTTCATATATGCTCTATGTCTGTTTAACAGATTAGTTATGCATCCACAAGTGAGCTGCTGAGCAGCAAGTTCAAGTTTCCCACTTTTCTGCGAACCGTGCCTAGTGACAAATATCAGACAAGAGGTATTGTTGAGCTGGTGAAGATATTCCATTGGAAAACAGTGATTATTGTGGGAAGTGATGATGAGTATGGGAAATATGGCAGTGATAGCCTTCAAGACAACTTCAACAAAAAGAGCATCTGCATTGAATTTGTTCACATCTTGTCCGCTGATTTTACGACAAACAATAATAGCATGGACCAAACTGAGCTGAATGAACTACTGAAAAAAATTCAAAACTCTTCTGCTGAGGCCATCATCATCTTCACAAAGGACACTAATGCAGAAATCATCCTGGAAGCAGCTATTGAACACAGAGTCAACAGAACGTGGATTGCAAGTGATGCATGGTCCAGCTCTTCAAAGATCTCTGCAATGTCAGACATCAAACTGGCAGGAGAAGTTTTTGGGTTCATATATAAGCAGAAAGAGGTGCCTGGCTTTAAAGACCATGTAATGTCGATGTTTAATGGAACTAATAACACAATTCTTAGAGATTACCAGACGCAGCATCTACTTTCTTTAAATAAGTCTGAAGAAGAAAGAAACCAATATCTGGCTTCTTACATCGACCAGGATGAATCTTATGGTATCTATATAGCAGTTCGAGTCATTGCTGAAGGGCTCAGACGCTTGCTGAAGTGTAACGACCATCTGTGTGAACGAAGCTCCAGTTTCACAGCCTTAGAGGTACAATAAAGATAGCTTGCCAATTATTAATTATTTGTCTTTAACAAATATTTTCAGTTACATAAGAAGTTTGTGAAATTTTGTCTGTCTTTAAAACATGAAACTTAACCAGAAATTGATATTCTTGGAGAAAAATCAACCATAATATTGCCAGGAAATCATTTATGCTGAATGGTACAAACAACATACTTTTTCTTTTCTTTTTTTTTCTTTTTTTTCTTTTGCCTGTCCCGTTTGGCTCTTTTGCCATCAGAATTATTGTCTAAAGGCAAAGAAAGATGCCCAACGGATTTACTTTACAAAATTGACCATCCCAGCCTTGCCGTAATGGTCCATTTGATTCACCTTTTATTGTTTATTTTATTTTCACTTGCTGAATACGGGACAGACTTGACTGGGGGAAAGAAAAACAGCCGAGAAGAGGGACGGGGATAGAGGGCAAAAAACAAAAACCAACAGAATAAGCAGCGAAAAAAAATTACATATATCGATCACCTGGATCACCTGTTGAGAAAGAAAAAAGAAAACAAGCAGAAGAAAACAAGAGTAATAGAATAAACAACATCACAATGATATATGGGAATATGACAGTAAATACTAAATATTAAACATTATTGTGCAGCACATAGATCAACAGAACACAGTGTGCTTTGAGGTAGGAGCCAAAAAGGGTGTAGTTTGTGTGTGTGAGCACCCGTGTGTACACCTGTGACCATGGATGCGCTTGTATTTAAAAGGTTCCTTCATGTAATGATCTGCTAGAGGGTGTGGGGGGGCCATGGCCCCGTCCCCCAGGGCATGAAGCAGGTATGGAGGAGATCAAAACTCCAGACATCCAGAGGCCCCCAGAACACAAGAGACCAAGGAAGACCAACAGAGGGGCAGCCGCGCCACTGTCCCAGAAAGAGCTGAGGAGAGTCCCAGATGAGGGCTCACTCAGCAACCGCGGGTTGCAGTGACGTGCCCGTGAGCTCGGTCGGCAGCCAGCTGTGCCTGAGTGACCGAGCCCCAGGCCGAGAGGCCGGGGGCACCCCACCTCCGAAGTGGCCCGAGCGAGCCCCAGGCTCCAGGCCCCGATAAGCGGCCACCAAGGAGTGAGCCGGCGTGTACCTGGACGCCCATCCCGGGACACAAAGAACCACCAACGCACCGATGTATGAGGGAGTCCGCTACCAGCAGGGGAAGTGGTGGTGGGGGGAGATAGGCCTCCAAACCTTGGACGTTTTCATTTTCACTTCCTCTTTCAGCGAAACTGCACATATTTCAGCAGCATGGCACTTTACTAAAAACACCCTAAGCTGTCTTGCCTGCAGTCCAAATGTTCAATCATTTAAACCAGGGGTGTCAAACATACACCGAGCCAGATACAATTATATCCGGCCTGCAAGACAACTTCATTATCATTATTATTCATTATTATTCTGTTACTTAAATATAGACATGTGTGGTCCCTACAAAAATGTCAAAATCTCAGCTGAAAGTCCAAACAAACCATTTCAATAACCTCCAAACAGCTAACAATTTAAAAACAACAACAACAACAATGATTAATATTAACTTCTTAAATTTTAAATGATTTGCAAATTTTCCAATTTTCTTTTACACAATGTTGCCCTTTTTCTGGGCAGAGATGTTACACATTCCACAGCACCCACTGCTAAACTATCGACATTTGTCTTGTTTATTGGTAGATATGTAAGTTTTTCTTAGAAAAGGTTAAACATTAAAATTTCAAATATATTGCAGTTTGTGATGATTTTATTTCATAAAAATGTCTTTCTTCCTTTATGATGTTTTGGTTTTTTCACAGCTTCTATCGGAAATCCAGAAAGTAAACTTTACTGAGAACAACACACAAATATACTTCGATAGTGATGGAGATCCCAGTTTGGGATATGATATTGTATACTGGAACAGGTCTGATTGCAACAAGAGTATGATAATACAAACTATTGGAGAATACAGTCCAGATGGAAAAATTACAGTCCCAACAGACCTTTTCAGACACCTCATAAATGACATGGTGAGATGAGTTTTTAACATTCATTTATGTCCCATTAAGGTTTATGAATCATGTACTCATGCTACTGTTCCTTTTGCAGGTCTCTGTTTACAATTGCTCAAAAAAATGTGAAGCAGGACAAGGATTTACATTAAAAGGAAAGTGTTGCGGAGTTTGTGCTCCGTGTGCAAGTGGAGAGATTTCTGATGGAAATCGTAAGTCTTTTATTCCAAATCTAAATTACACTGCTCAAAAAAACAAAGGTAACGCAGATCTGAATGAATGAAATATTCAAAAACTTTGTTCTTTACATAGTTGAATGTGCTTACAACAAAATCACACAAAAATTATCAATAGAAATCAAATGTAGCAACCCATGGAGGTCTGGATTTGGAGTCACACTCAGGGTCCTGGGTCTCCTGACCTAGTGTTTTCAGTTCTTTGTGATTTTTGTGTTATGTCTGGTTCATTTGTGATTTATTTTATGCTTCCTGGGTTTTGATCCCCTCTTGTTTCTCTGTGCCCTCCAGCATTTGGTGAATGTAACGATTACTTTAGTCTTCTGTGTTTAAGTCTTCTCTGTCTGTTTGTTCCCCCTGTGTCGTTGCCTTCTGTGTCTCCCTCTGTGTGACTGTCTATATCATGATGTGCGTTATTGTGCTTTGCTCCCACCCCTTGTGTTCTGTGTTTTCGTCTTCCCTTCGTATATTTCTTCATTCTCTCTCTCTCTCTCTCTCTCTCTCTCTATCTCTCTCTCTCTCTCTCTCTCTCTCTGTACTTCCTGTGTTACGTTTAAGGTCCATGTCTTGGTGTCAGCGTTTTCAGTTTCGTGTCCTCCCATTCCTGTCAAGTGTAATTGTCCTCAGCTGTGTTCCTTGTGTGCTTCCCTTCCCTCATTACCCTCTGTGTATTTATGTCAGAGTCCCCCTCTGTTCCGTGTTGCGTCGTTCCTCGTGCTATGTGATCCTTTGTGTGCCACTCTGTGGAACGTTAGATTATATTTTCCCAGTCTAGTTTAGTTCATCATTAGTTGTAACATTTTCCTGCGTCTACAATAAACTGTCCTTTTGAGTTCATTCCCGTGTTGCAATTCCTGCATTTCGAGTCCTGAGTCCAGATGTAATTTTATTGCCTATCTTGTCTTCCTAAATGTGCAAAGTGCATTATGCATTCATTATACTTGCCTGTTTAATATTAATTTATGATTGCAGCTTCTTTTTCTTTCCAAATGATTATAGGATAGGAAAATATTGTCTTCTTTACTTGTGCTACTTGTGTTTTTGTTTCCTTCTGCAGATTCAACATGCAAGCATTGTGAAGATGGGGCATATTCTCATCCTGAAGAGAATACATGTTTGAAAAAAAGTGATGACTATCTCGATTGGGAAGATCCCTTCTCAATCATTCTCAGCTCCCTTGCAGTTGTTGGGATCATTGCTACCATTGTGTTTGCTGTTCTGTTTGCAGTATATCTTAAAACTCCCATTGTGAAAGCAGTTGGAGGTTATTTGTGTTTTCTGGAGCTTTTTGCATTGCTGGCTGGCTTCTGTCTTACATTCACCTTCATAGGCAAGCCTACTGAGAAGATTCACTGTGTAGGTGTTCCTCTCTTCGGCATAGCCTTTACTCTCTGCATCTCTTGCATTCTGGCAAACTTGCTTCAGATCTTCTTGGGCTTCAAGTTTGACCTTAAGGCAGAGTCTTGGATAAAGAAGCTGAATAAGCCATTGGTGGTGGTGACCATCATCTCTGGGATTCAGTTGGGCCTATCTGTCTCATGGCTGACCAAAGAACCACCACATCCTGACAATAAATCTTTAGATTACACTATCCTATACAACTGTAAGATTGAGCCCCATACATACTTTATAGCCATGTTAGTCTACAACACTTTCTTGGGCCTTATTTGTTTCCTGTTTGCATTCAAAGGTAGACAGCTGCCAGATTTGTACAAAAATGCTTCTTTGATCACCATCAGTATGCTGCTGTTTGTAGTCATCTGGATCATCTTCCTCCCCATTTATTTGACCTTGACAGGGAAATACCAACCAGCAGTACAAAGTGCAGCCATCCTCACTTCCTGCTTCAGCATCCTTGGTTGTCATTTGGCCCCGAAATGTTATATT
This sequence comes from Maylandia zebra, assembly GCF_041146795.1. NCBI lineage: Eukaryota > Metazoa > Chordata > Actinopteri > Cichliformes > Cichlidae > Maylandia > Maylandia zebra. The sequence continues at coordinate 17,042,588 of NC_135185.1, forward strand.
ATGTTGTTCAGGAAAGAGCTTAATCATGAGCGCGCCATTGCTGAATACATTAGGAAGTTTTATGAGCAAAAGGGTATTTCTGTGGTCCACTCGCAGTGTCACACTTAAATTGTTCTGCAAAGGAATGACTCTTCCTGTGATGACGTTTTAATCAATATGTCTTTCTAGCAATTTAATATGTGATTTTTCCATAGGCTGTATATAAAGGATGAATGCAGCCACTGCCACATTACCTATTGGTTAGTGAATTCCTGTTGTGAAGCCTCCAGCTGAGTTAGGGACTACGTTGGGAAGGCAGTATCTCTTTGGCTCATTGGCACCCTTCTGATTAATCCCTTTTTAAATGTAATTTACAAAATGAGCTATTATTGTGTTCAGCAAGTCTAATTTAACCCTAACCCCCTAACTCAGGGGTCGGTAACCCGCGGTTCCGGAGCTGCATGCGGCTCTTTAGTCTTTATTTTGCACCTCCGGGTGGTTTGGGAAATGAAATTAGAAGTATTTAGCTGAAGTGTATTTTATTTGTGTTTAGTTCTTTTTTTAACTTGTAGTTCTAAATTGGAAGATTATTGTGATTTTAAAATATATAAATAAAATTATATCTTTTTTTTTTTTCATCGCTCAAAATAAGCGTCACACTCGCGAAAGCCGGTATACCCGCCGAAACGTCGTGCATTTATCGAGACTTTCGACCCCAGGTAGGCCAATTATGGATCTTCGGATCCATATTATGTCAGCAGCTGTTCTCCACCGTGAACTATGTTAAAAACAAACACCGGGGCTCACGACTCACAGATGACAGCTTACAGTCCTGCGTGAAGATGAAAGTGACTTCGTACAGCCTCAATTTGCAGACGCTGTGCGCAGAGGTTCAGGAGCAGAAGTCCCATTATAAAGATATCACGGCAGACCCGAAGATGTTTGCATGAACATGCTTTTCAGCATCTCTTTATCGATCGCTTTTCACACACGGTTGTTGTACGCATACAGCCGGCTGTAACTTTTCAGCTCACAGCCCGACAACACAACAGCAGAGAGAGCACAGACGTTAAGGCGGCAAGGCGTGATTGTGGGTGCTGCTCAGGTGCGTTCGCCTCCCCTGCAGCGGCGCTGCAGACCACGCCCCGCAACACACATTAACCAGGTAAAATACATATTTAGGGAGAATTTTGCAAATATATATATATATATATATATTTTTTTAGCAGCATAGTGCTTTTTTTCAAATTATTTTTTAAAAGTCAGGTCAAGGCTCCAAAAGCCCAAAGGGTGGCGGCTCACAACAGTTTTTGTTTGCTACATGGATCATTTTAGTTCAGCTGGGTGTCTTTCCTTTTGTTATATTTCTTTAAGAGTTCAAAATGTGTTAATTACATAAATAAAATGTAATTTTCTCTGTAGCACTTCATGGATTTCATAAGCAACACACCTTAGTTGCTCTGTGGATTCTTTTAAAAAGCAGTTAAAAACTTTTCTGTTCAAACAAGCCTTTTGTTGATCTACCTATTTTATATTCTTTACATTATTTACATTTGATCTTTTAAATTGTGTATAATGTCTATTGATTGTATTGTTTATTTTAATATTTGTGTACAGTGCTTTGTGACTGCCTGTCTGTGAAAAGCCCTTGATAAATAAACTTTACTTACTTACTTTAGTTGTTCAAACCAAGCATAAAGGTAAAAAACACAATATATACAGTGTTATCTTCATTTTAGATTTCAAAAAGTATTTGCGGCTCCCAGTGTTTTCTTTTGCGTGGAAACTGGGTCCAAGTGGCTCTTTGGGTGTTAAAGGTTGCTGACCCCTGCCCTAACTAAAATGAAGGAATCTTGGTTTATATCAAATCAGCGTATATATCAAAGCTCATCTTGTACAGGGCTTGGTGCCCAATCTCGGGAAAACAGGGAGAATGTATGAAATAAGATCTGCCTAAATAAAATGGCATATGTTACATTAAAAATAGAAAAGATGTGTGATAAAGGTACGCCTAGCCTGCCTCCAAACAGCTGAGAAAGAGGGAAGGCAAAATTGACACAACACACAGACAAGAGAGTTTCGTAGTGTAGAGACTAGAGTAGTGGTTAGACCACCTCATAGTCTGGGTTAGTTGTAACATATTCTGGGGTGAAATGTAACACAATGAAATAAGGGTACTGACAAAATCTTAAAATGTAATCTTTTTTATTCAACACCTGAATGCACCTAGAACTATTTATGTAGCTGTGTGTGTGTGTGTGTTACGACCCCCTCTGCTAGGCGACAGGTGGGGGGGCAAACATACACAAGCCCGCTCACGAAATCAGAGTAAATAAGGGGTTTTATTGCAAACGTTAAACTGAAAACCGATGGGGTTGTTCAACAGACCACTGTGCAAATAATTAATACACAAAGAAAAGAACAGGCAAGAATAAAAGCTAAAGGTTAACTAAGGTGAGCCACTCTTCAGCCATTTATACTCCCAGGTGCAGACAATCAGCCAGTCAGTTGGTCCGGGAGTGTCGTGGGATCTCCAGGGAGCCAATCGTCCGTGTGGTCTGACACACTTCATTCTGCATAAAAGAAGGCTGGCACGGATCTCCCAGTAACCAATCACTTACAAGTCATAGCACACTTGGATTTGCATGAGAAGAAAAAAAAGCAGTCTCACTCCCTCCAAGGCCCAGGGCCGTAACAGTGTGTGAGAGAGAAAGCAGAAATCTAGCTTTTGAACCCCCCAAAAAAAGACAAATTATGGAATTTCCAACTGAATATTTCATTAATTTTGGTTGGTCTTCCTTGAGCTTGGCCTCATTGGCTCAGTGGGCATTGTAACCTACAACTCTTGCACCAACTTTTGAACATAACAATGAAGCTGAAAAAATGTGGTTGATTACATTGAGAAGAATTACTTTTTTTCATGGCTTACCTTGGTGTGGTTTGCAAAGTGCTTCAGAAAGATCAGGAAATGGGTTCCTTGCACCCATCCTGATTTATTTCCACTACCAATACTTCCTACTGGCCCATCTCTGACAAAGTGGTCTGCATATAGTATGCGTGGGAACACAAACATTGGAGGAATTGTGTTGCCAATGGCATTAACCGCATGTACAAAGGTGACCAGTGAACCTCCCTCTGCTGATGTCATTGCCCCAACTTTTTTAATATAAGTTAAAGTAATAGTGTGGTAAGTTGTAATATTTGCGTGAATGTTACAACTACCTCAGGCTGTTGCTGTTACAACTAACCCAGACTCCTACAGCCATGAACTAGCTAACATTACAGCCAACGGCTAAAACATTTACACTAAAGACCTACACAGATTATATCCCCATAGACATACAAATAACACAATTTAAGTGTGATGAGTTCAACTGCAAAGCAGATAATGCAATTAGAAATTGAAATAGAGTAAAAAGAAATTTTTAAAAAAAAAACCAAACAAACACTTTTTGGCATACTGTGATCCACACAGAAATGTGGTCACAATTGTGAGTTAAGTGTCGTGATATATGGAGATTATTTTGCATGTTTTATTTTGCTGGTTTATTGGTGTAATTTAAAGCCACAATGTCATGTAAGTTCCCTGTTGCCAGGAGAGTGTATAACACTTTGGACAGTAGGGGGCAGCAGCGTGCTTTGGGAACTGAGTCGGGTGCATAGCTGCCGTAAGTTTTCCATTCTGGCAAGACTGACCAGGCGAACGGCAGCGTGTCTCCTGTGCTCACTTTCTCTCCTGTTTTACAGGTCAGTAATGTGGTCAAAAACATAAAGAAATACACAGCTGGACACTGTGATACTTAAACTTTCATGACATAAGACGGGTCTGTGATATGCGATGTATTATACTGTCACTATGTGAGCTACTTTAGCTCTGTAAGATGTTATAGCTAGGCTATATGCCTGGGTAACGCTAGCAAGCTGTTGCAACTGCGTATAATACTCCATATAATAATAAGAAGCACCTGTAACATGTTGACTCATGTGTGTATCAGCCACTAGATGGCACTGTGTTGCTGCAATGTGTGTAATTCACTCGCGAGCAAGAAGCTCCAGAGGAAATGGAGAAGTAGAGGGAATAAAGTGGAATCGGAGCAGAGATTGGTGTGTGCGTGCAGTTAATAAGAAGCTCGGTATATAAACAAAAACAAAACATGGTGTCAGAGTAGTGGTTTTCTACGCAATCCCTCGCCGTCGGACAGCGCAGACATGGAGGCTTATGGCGTTCCCACACCGCGTATGGATTGGGACTCTAGCAACCTGCCCGAGGCATGGCGGCGTTTCAAGCAGCACGCCGAGCTAATGTTCGCTGGTCCTCTTCGGGGGAAGGAGGAGGCAGACAAATGCAGCTACCTTCTTCTATGGGTCGGTGAGAAAGGACGGGACGTCTACAACACGTGGACGCTCACCGCAGACGACTCCCGAAAGCTTCAGACGTACTACGATAAGTACACTGATTACATCATACCGAAAGCTAACCCAATCTACGCCCGATATAAGTTTCATGAAAAGATGCAGGGTGAAAATGAGACATTTGAACAGTTTATTACGGAACTGAAACTACTTGCTAAAGACTGTGGGTACCCAAATACAGATGAAATGGTCAGGGATCGCATTGTATTTGCCACTAACTCGCCACACGTCCGAGAAAAGCTACTCAGCCAAGGCGCAGAGCTCACGCTAGAGAAAGCTATAGATATAGCACGATCACACGAGCTAGCAAAGCAACAGCTAAAAACTATGGGTCACTCCAGGGGCCAAGAAACTGTGCACGCCATCGGCAGGAAATCGCACAGACAAGAATATCAAACAAGAAGTGTGAGACCAAAAGAACACGCTAATGCAACACTAAAAACGTGCAGCTATTGTGCCGGACAACACAGTAATAAAGACACCTGCCCAGCAAAAGGGAAGCAATGTGCAAAATGCAAGAAAATGAACCATTTTGCGAGAGCATGCAGGTCAAGACTCCCTTCGCAGACAAAAGCCCACCTCAAATCAGTACACACTGTGAGAGAGAACATAGAAATGTCAACTATGGACACAGATGAGGACCAAGACTGTTTCTACATTGATAGCATCACCATAGAAAATGAAGGAAGAAATGATGAGCAAGCATATGCAGACATGCAGCTTGGTTCCCCCCCACAGACAGTGAGGTTTAAAGTTGACACTGGGGCACAAGCAAACACAATTCCAGCTTACATGTTCCAGACACTCTTTCCACATGTGACACTGAAGCCTGTCACACACAAGCTCACAGATTACGGGGGACACTCACTCAGCATGGAAAGGAAATGCCAGCTAAAATGCAAACACAAAGACAAGACCTGCATGTTGGAATTCCATGTTGTTAACACAAGCGCCCCACCTGTATTAGCAATGAAAGCTTGCCGTGACCTTAACCTGGTAAGGATCGTGATGGCAGTGACGGAAGAAAGAGGCAAGACAACCAACAGTTCACAGGCAATACTAGACGAATATGCAGACGTATTCAAAGGGATAGGAGAATTTCCTGGTGAATGCAGTTTCCATGTAAATCCAGACGTTGCACCCACAGTCAGCCCACCTCGTCGGATTCCCATTGCTCTGCGAGCCCGACTCAAAGACGAGCTCGACAACATGGAAAGGAATCAAATCATATGCAAGGTCACAGATCCTACGGACTGGGTGAATGCACTTGTTGTCGTGGAAAAACCCAAGACGGGCAGACTCAGAGTATGTCTGGACCCCAGACCCCTCAACAAGGCTATACAAAGACCCCATTACCCTCTACCCACCTTAGAGGATGTCACCACAAAACTTGCTGGGGCCAAGTATTTCAGTGTTTTGGACGCCAGATCAGGCTACTGGGCCATTAAGCTAAGCCACGAATCATCTCTGTTAACCACATTTAATACTGTGTTTGGCAGGTACCGCTTCCTCAGGTTGCCATTCGGCATAATCTCAGCTCAGGATGAGTTCCAGCGACGCGTGGACGAGACCTACGAGGGCCTGAGGGGCGTGGCAGCCATTGTGGACGACGTACTGGTCTTCGGAGAAACCAAACAGGAGCATGACGACAACCTGAGGGCCATGCTGCAGCGCAGCAGGGAGAGAGGTGTAAAACTGAACCCTGACAAGTGCACCATCTGCGTCAAAGAGGTCAGTTACTTCGGTCACACATTGTCACACGAAGGGCTGAAACCAGATCCACAAAAAGTAAAAGCAGTCCAAGACATGGCGCCCCCACAGAACAGGGCGGAATTGGAAACAGTGCTGGGGATGGTTAATTATCTAGCAAGATTTGCCCCACACCTGTCAGAGATAAATGCTCCGCTCCACCAGCTGTTAAAGCAGGACAGTGAGTTTGTATGGGACAAGAACCATGACAGAGCCTTTCAACGAATGAAGGAGCTGATCACTAAAGAACCAGGCCCAGTTCTCTCCTTCTTCGACCCCAAGAAAGCGCTACGACTCCAGGTCAATGCATCCAAAAGTGGCCTCGGTGCTGTGATGCTGCAGGACGGCAAGCCAGTCGCCTACGCATCCAAGTCACTTAACAGCACGGAGCAGAACTATGCCCAAATAGAAAAAGAGCTGTATGCTGTTCTCTTTGGTTGCAAGCGGTTCCACGAGTACATGTACGGTCGACATGTGACCATTGAGTCGGACCACAAGCCACTTGAGTCCATACTCAAAAAAACACTAGCGTCAGCACCACCACGGCTACAGAGGATGATACTACAGCTGCAAAAGTACGACATCAGCATCATCCACAAGCCAGGGAAAGACATCCCGGTAGCCGACACGCTCTCCCGGAAATCCATAGAGTTTCACGACAAATCACTATGTGACGGGATGGATGCGCAGATCCACTCAGTCCTCAGCAACATGCCTGTCAGTGATCAGAGACTCTCAGAGATAAGAAACGAAACAGCCCAAGATCCTCAGCTCAACAGCCTGAGACGGACCACATTGAGTGGATGGCCAGACAAACGGTCTCAATGTCCGCCTGACATCCAGGAGTTTTGGAACCACAGGGATGAGATCTCACTGATAGACGGGATCATGTTTAAAGGAGAGAAAATGATCATCCCAAAAAGGCTCAGAAAGGACATGATAGGGCGGATTCATTCCAGCCATATGGGTATAGAAAAGAGCAAAAACAGAGCCAGAGACCTTCTGTTTTGGCCAGGCATGGGAAAGCAGATTGAGGAAGCAGTCGGAGCCTGCAGCACATGCCAGGAGAGACAAGCTGCTAACCCCAAGGAACCCCTGTTGTCACATGCAATACCAGAACGACCGTGGCAGGTCATAGCCACCGATCTGTTCACTTGGAACTCGGAAGACTACATCATCATGGTAGATTACTACAGTAGATTCTTCGAGTTGGAAAGACTGCGCAGCTGCACTGCAGAAGCAGTGATCCACAAACTAAAGTCAGCCATGGCTAGGCATGGTATTCCAGAGTCGGTGATTAGTGATAACGGTCCGTGCTATGCTTCAAGTAAGTTTCAACAGTTCGCAAAGTCATGGAGTTTCACCCACACCACTACTAGTCCCCATTACCCACGGAGCAACGGCCTAGCCGAGAAAACAGTCCAGACAGCAAAGAAACTTCTGGACAAGGCCAAAGCGGAACATAAGGATCCCTACTTGAGCCTATTAGAATACCGGAACACCCCCGTGGACAACTTAAAGTCGCCTGCACAACTACTCATGAGCCGGAGACTTCGCTCCATCCTCCCTGCAACACCAAAACAGCTGGAACCCCAAGTAGTTTGCCAGCAAACAGTGCGTGAGAGGAGAGAGGTCTGCCAGCAGCGCCAGCAGACTTATTTCAACAGAGCCGCCCGACCTCTGCCTCAACTATGTCCAGGCACACTGGTCCGGTTCCGGTAACAAGACGGTTCCTGGAAGCCAGCTGTGGTCACAAGTTGTGCCGACACGTCCAGAAGCTACAACATAACCACAGATACAGGACAAGTTTACCGGCGTAACCGCCGACACCTCCGCGGACGCAGGAACAGCGTAGGAGGTGAGGAGTTCATTCAACCAACAGGCATCAGCGATGACAGCCCTGTGGTATCTCAGCCCCCGCCTGTGGAGCCCCCTGATAAAGACATTACAACACCTGGATACACGACTCGTTATGGGCATGTTACCAAACCAAGACAGGTCTTGGACCTGTAATATTGTAAAGGGTGCAGGCGGATCGCTGCCCTAAAAAAAAAAAAAAAAAGAAAGAAAAATGTTTACATGTTTGTTGTTCCAATGATGTCACTAAATGCATCTGTTTATTATGGTTGTGATGTAGCCAGTATTGAGTCGAATGCTATGTTATCAATGGATGTGCTCAGGATGTTATTCCTGTAATTTCAGTTGCCTTAGGAATTTTTCAAGCCTGAGTTGTGTTGTGTTTTTTTTAAGAAGGGAGATGTAACATGTTGACTCATGTGTGTATCAGCCACTAGATGGCACTGTGTTGCTGCAATGTGTGTAATTCACTCGCGAGCAAGAAGCTCCAGAGGAAATGGAGAAGTAGAGGGAATAAAGTGGAATCGGAGCAGAGATTGGTGTGTGCGTGCAGTTAATAAGAAGCTCGGTATATAAACAAAAACAAAACAGCACCAACCCAGTTGGGTTTACAGTTCCTGATAAACTTGTAGCTTTGTGTTCATGACAAATGTTTTGTATAACGTGTGTGTAAAGTGTTCTGAGCCTGCCTGAAGTCATGTGTAAACTTGCTGTTTCAGTGTTAGAATCTAACTGGTCTGAAAAAGACATATGAAGCGAGAGCGCTAATAAGAGTACGGCCTACAAAAATGCTGGCAAGGAAAGTAGTGCAGTAATGTTGAAAGTAGAGTTTCCTTTCTATGATAAGACACTACCATGATGATGTGAATTATTTTGTTTATCTCATTTATGGGAAAAGAGGTGTAGTTGTCATTTGTTTCATTCATTTAAACCCTTTGTTGTTTTATGCCAGTAGTGTGGACTAATATTGAAATGTACTGGTGGAAAACAAGCCATGTGAGGGAATGAGCAGTTATTGTGAAATTGAGTTAACAAAAGAGTGGAGCAGATATGCTTGTGTTGTATGAATAAATTCTGGCAAGACTGACCAGGCGAACGGCAGCGTGTCTCCTGTGCTCACTTTCTCTCCTGTTTTACAGGATCGTAATCTGGCTACGCGCCCATCATAGTGGGGCCTGTAACAATACAAATGACTTTTTTTCTTCTTAAATTGTCTGTGTTTGCCAAAATGTGATAATTTTTCACATGTGATAGAAGAACTGAGTTGGGCATGTACAGGATGAATCACATCATTTGAAACTAAGCCCTGATTAGAGAGATTGGAAGTGTTACAACTGACCCACATTGCAACTATCCCCAGTCTCCCCTACATAAGACTTTTATTTTATTTTTATCTTTAAGTTATTCGTTATACACTGAGGGCCATGGGAGCATTGCTATTTCAAATTCCTGTGTATGATCAGTACATATGGTCTTTGACAATAAAGCTGATTTTGACTTTGACTTGACTTTGCTGACTGCTTGCTGCACAGGGAGGAGTGGGGCGGAGCGGTGGAGGATCCTCTGGCTGGCTGGAGTGGCAGCAAATAACCATTTAACAAAATAAAAACAAAACAACAAAAATACCAGAAATTATGATTTATAATTTGCATCAATGTGTTTTCTAAATTCTATCACACACATACAGTGGGGCAAAAAAGTATTTAGTCAGCCACCGATTGTGCAAGTTCCCCCACCTAAAATGATGACAGAGGTCAGTAATTTGCACCAGAGGTACACTTCAACTGTGAGAGACAGAATGTGAAAAAAAAAAAAAATCCATGAATTCACATGGTAGGATTTGTAAAGAATTTATTCGTAAATCAGGGTGGAAAATAAGTATTTGGTCAATAACAAAAATACAACTCAATACTTTGCAACATAACCTTTGTTGGCAATAACAGAGGTCAAACGTTTACTATAGGTCTTTACCAGGTTTGCACACACAGTAGCTGGTATTTTGGCCCATTCCTCCATGCAGATCTTCTCGAGAGCAGTGATGTTTTGGGGCTGTCGCCGAGCAACACGGACTTTCATCTCCCGCCACAGATTTTCTATGGGGTTGAGGTCTGGAGACTGGCTAGGCCACTCCAGGACTTTCAAATGCTTCTTACGGAGCCACTCCTTTGTTGCCCGGGCGGTGTGTTTTGGATCATTGTCATGTTGGAAGACCCAGCCTCGTTTCATCTCCAAAGTTCTCACTGATGGAAGGAGGTTTTGGCTCAAAATCTCACGATACATGGCCCCATTCATTCTGTCCTTAACACGGATCAGTCGTCCTGTCCCCTTGGCAGAAAAACAGCCCCATAGCATGATGTTTCCACCCCCATGCTTCACAGTAGGTATGGTGTTCTTGGGATGCAACTCAGTATTCTTCTTCCTCCAAACACGACGAGTTGAGTTTATACCAAAAAGTTCTACTTTGGTTTCATCTGACCACATGACATTCTCCCAATCCTCTGCTATATCATCCATGTGCTCTCTGGCAAACTTCAGACGGGCCTGGACATGCACTGGCTTCAGCAGCGGAACACGTCTGGCACTGCGGGATTTGATTCCCTGCCGTTGTAGTGTGTTACTGATGGTGACCTTTGTTACTTTGGTCCCAGCTCTCTGCAGGTCATTCACCAGGTCCCCCCGTGTGGTTCTGGGATCTTTGCTCACCGTTCTCATGATCATTTTGACCCCACGGGATGAGATATTGCGTGGAGCCCCAGATCGAGGGAGATTATCAGTGGTCTTGTATGTCTTCCATTTTCTGATGATTGCTCCCACAGTTGATTTTTTTCACACCAAGCTGCTTGCCTATTGTAGATTCACTCTTCCCAGTCTGGTGCAGGTCTACAATACTTTTCCTGGTGTCCTTCGAAAGCTCTTTGGTCTTGGCCATGGCGGAGTTTGGAGTCTGACTGTTTGAGGCTGTGGACAGGTGTCTTTTATACAGATGATGAGTTCAAACAGGTGCCATTCATACAGGTAACGAGTGGGGGACAGAAAAGCTTCTTACAGGAGACGTTACAGGTCTGTGAGAGCCAGAGATTTTCCTTGTTTGAGGTGACCAAATACTTATTTGCCACCCTGATTTACGGATAAATTCTTTACAAATCCTACCATGTGAATTCATGGATTTTTTTTCACATTCTGTCTCTCACAGTTGAAGTGTACCTCTGGTGCAAATTACTGACCTCTGTCATCATTTTAAGTGGGGGAACTTGCACAATCGGTGGCTGACTAAATACTTTTTTGCCCCACTGTATGCGTGAAAAGTAAGCGCAAGGGCACTCGTATGGCATTATTTTTGTAGCCCTATTCTGAACGCACGTAAATAATCTTTGCAAGTACAAATGTTGCATTTTGAGGAGAATTTTTTTTGAGCAAAGAAAATCTTAATTTGAGTGAACAAAATTAATTGCCGCGTGCAAGAAATGTATTTCAGAGTTTGCGATTATCCATATACACACACACACACGCACACAATAGCAGCCCCTCTCGCTCAGTTGTTGGCATTTGCTCTTGCTCAGATCTCTGCTCTGTGTGCTGAGAGACATCTGTGAACCTGCTCTCAGTGTGTCGCTCTCGCTCTAAACATCTCTGCTCCCTGCAAGCTCAACTCTTATTATACACCATTAAAAATGTGCCACAAAAAACAACCAAGCAGAATTGGATGCAAAAATTCTGATTGGTTGTTTTGGTCTAGCTACTACTGCATTCCAGAAACACTGTCCAAAATGTAGCTAAATCCAGTGGAGTGGTTTGGTTTAAACCTGATTGAAACCCATTTTACATCATCTTTCAAGTTTACATAGTTTGCAAGTTAGCTAGTGTCAGTTATCAGGCTAATATTAATGTACAAATGTATTTTATGTTACTTACATGTGATATCCTTAAACTAAGTAACCACAGAGGGAACTGGGGCCTGCGCCATACAAACTGGCACTACTCTCAAACAGCTTTGGCCCCTTGGTGCATAAATCCCTGCTACATTTCATTCATAATGTTGCCAATCCAAGCTCATTATGTACTAATTATTTTATTCTTGTTTGTTTGTTTGTTTTTTGCTAATACAACCTTCATCTCCGTAATCAACCACAATTGCTGAATATTGCCACAAGGGGGTGTCTAGTTCTAGTCACCAGGGTCTGGAGCCCACATCCTGTGGGATTTAATCAACAATACCCCGTGTTATAAACTGTGAATCCTTACCTGATTGTTCATTTATCTCATAATAAACACATTATCTAAACAAAGCGCCCCTTCCCATTGTGACTAAACCAAAACATCATGACATGTAACCTTAAACCTTAATTTGGTTTCTTTAATATAGGGAAAGATGCAACAACCACAACTTTTTAAAAAATAATTCCTGAAAAGTCAGTGATTTATTTTATGTAGAATATTTTTACTTTAAATTCAAATTATTTCTTTTTGCATTTCAAAATTACCTTTCGGTTCACCTTCCATCTGATCATCTTTTTGATTTGTAGCTGGATTTTGGTGAAATTCTGTTGCTTCAAAATCATCTCTGCATATCTCAGCAGCACTGACGAGGCTTATAAAAAAACAAAATGCAAGTCAGGGTGTCTTTCAAATATAAACTGTCAAGTCATTTTATTTAAAGGTACATTTAAAAACAATCAATGTCAATATCATGGTGTGAATTTACCTGATTCAAAAAATGAATTTTAACTACAAATGTGTTAACATTGATAACTTTATAGTCCAGAACTGTTTTTTTTTTGTTCTTTCTGTTATTATTAATATTACTATTCACAAAAAAAACCAAAACACAACTTTTATGTTTTCATTGTTCGATGTGTTTTGTTTTGTCTTAAACCAAATTGCCTATGTTTTGTGAGCTTCTATTTATTTTGTCTATTGATTGTGCTTTTCTCCAATTAAATGAATTACTAGATTAGCTTTGTGTGAAGTTGTAATTTGCAATCTTTCTTTTTGTTCTGTTTTATTTTGTTTTATTTTTTTGGTGTGTTTTTCAATGTAAGGTATTGTTCTATTGCCATTTGTTATATAAATGTTCAATTGAATTGCCTCAAAAACAAAGGTATTATATTTGCTACATTTTGTTACATTAATAAATTTTACAATCAAGTTGAAAGTGATCACAGTTAAGAAAGAGGAAAAATTTGCATCAAGTTAGAAAGACTGTCTGACAATGGTGAGAATGTCATAACCTTTTATAACAGCTGTTGCCCATTATTTGTCATGAATGTGTTTCATTCATGTGGCTCTAAAAACAGGAAACCTCCAAAATTTCTGCTTTTGTATTTTATTTCTGCTTCTGTTTTGCTAAACTTTTTATATAGCAACACCTGGCTTCTACTTAATCTGTTAATTGAAGCGGAAACAGTAAAAGTGTATTTACATTTTCATTTTTTTTTTAGCTCTATTATACGACTACAATCCTTACTGACCAGGATTTCTACAGAGCAGCATAACTCATTCAGAGACAGATAACCCCTCAAATTGAAAGAAAGAAAGAAAAAAAACAACCCATAACTTTTTATATTTAAGAAGTTTAGATATTAAAGTCACTGTCCACAGCAGCCCAGCAGTGGTTGATTGTGATAAGCACACGTTAAGCAGGATCCACCCATCCATGAATGAACCAATCTACAGTAGCTGTCATAGGGAGAACGGCGGGGTACATCCTGGATAGGTCGCCAGCCACTGGCTTCCTGCATCTTGAGTTAATAAATAATTAAATCAGATAGGCAGTTTAATAATCATATCAATCAAGTGGATTTTACTTGCCCTGCAGTCTGGCATTTCTTCCAGCTTCCATGATGACACGAACTCAGGAAATCAGAAAGTAATATCACCTGATTCTCTCACCTGCACTCTACATGCTTCCCTTTTTTCTTTTCATTCGTTTTTGTCACAGTACTTTTCTTTAGCATTTAGCAATAATGTTAAAGCTATAGAATGGGAAGCTAGCATCAACTTAGTTACGTTATTACATGACAGGAAATCTCAAAGGGAAAATGACTGAAAATATGCACAGACTGATTCTCCTGGAACACAATCTGTTATTCACTTAAAATACAACATCTGTACTTGAGGGGGGAAAAAGAGCTTTGCGATAACTTGAAAAGGGAGTAAGATGAAAGTGAGAACAAATAATTTAAAAAGTATTAATTGCTTTACAAGTAATGTTTGATAAAATGGAAATTTAGCTATTCTTCTCAACATTTTCAACAGTTGATCTGTATATGATGTGTTCTCAAAGTTATCTGGTTATTTCATATTTCATGCCTTTGAAAAGAAACTGAATGCTAATTTTGTGATATAATGCTGCATGAGAATATATTTAAAGCTGTAAAAAGTGCTAGTTTAGATTAATAGAGCACCTATGCCTATAGCAGGAAAGCCTGTGGCATTCGTGCTCACTCATAGGTCAAGGTTTTTCTTTTTTTTTGCAATGCATTCTATTGACTTTCCATGCAAGTTTAATCTTTTTTTTACTGTACTTAAATCTTTTGAAGCATTTTGAATTGCCCTGTGTCTGAAAGGTGCCAAAACCTTGCATTGCCTAGTTTAACTCCACTGACTTTACACATCAGACTCTTGTGAATTGTTATTACCAATGTGAAAAAAGCTTTTTGCAGTTCCAGTGCAGCTGTGCTAAATCTCATATCCAAGGACCATGCCTTTTCCCTGGAACTTTTAGTAAAATGGTTATCAAGGCTATCTTTATCACTCTCTTTATTTTTATCTTTATATGTCTTTAACTTCTAGTCAATGAGAGCATTAATTTAAGCAAAAGCTTTTTTAAAAAATATTAAAAAAAATACGACATAAGAAAGACAACTTTGTGCACCACTAAAAACAAGACAGACAATCTTAGACTTTAGTTTTAAATCAATGGGTTGTTTTCATTTGGTCAAGATCATATTTTTGTGTCAGAGAAATCAGAGAAACGATGCTGCAGTGAGCTCTAGCAGTTCTGCTGAATGGGTTTTATTTGGACAGCTGGCGTCCCATTTCTTCCTGTTTCTAGCTAAGCTTTTTTTTTTTTTTGCCTGTCCCGTTTTGCTCTTTTGCCATCAGAATTGTTGTCTAAAGGCAAAGAAAGATGCCCAACGGATTTACTTTACCAAACTGACCATCCCAGCCTTGCCGTAATGGTCCATTTGATTCACCTTTTATTGTTTATTTTATTTTCACTTACTGAATACGGGACAGACTTGACTGGGGGAAAGAAGGGGAGAAAGAAAGGGAAAGAGAAACAGCTGAGAAGAGGGACGGGGGAGAAGGGCAAAAGACAAAAACCAACAGAACGGGCAGAGAAAAAAAAAGCATATATCAATCACCTGGATCACCTGCTGAGAAAGAAAAAAGAAAGCAAGCAGAAGAGAACAAGAGTAATAGAATAAACAACATCACAATGATATATGGGAATATGACAGTAAATACTAAATGTTAAACATTATTGTGCAGCACATAAGATCAACAGAACACAGTGTGCTTTGAGGTAGGAGCCAAAAAGGGTGTAGTTTGTGGGTGTGATCACCCGTGTGTACACCTGTGAGCATGGACGCGCTTGTTTTTTGTTTTTTTAAAAGATTCCTTCATGTAATAATCTGCTAGAGGGTGTGGGGGGGCCACAGCCCCGTCCTCCAGGGCGTGAAGCAGGTGTGGAGGAGATCAAAACTCCAGACATCCAGAGGCCCCCAGAACACAAGCTAAGCTTTAATAGCTTCCTGTACGTAGTCTTCATAAAGAGAACTCTTGACAAGACATCCAAATTTAAATGAATATATTCACTTTTAAATGACACTGTGCTAAAATTCCTTTTCAGGATACAATGATTGGAGGGAATTCTGTGGATTGCAGCGCATTAAGACATTGGATGATTTGTCACTGGCCGTGGGAGACTCCAGGGTTGCTAAGCGAATACTTGACATATACAAACATCCCGACAATATCGATGTATATACAGGAGGACTTGTTGAAAGGCTTTTGCCTGGCTCAAGAACTGGTCCTCTCTTTGCTTGCCTGATTGGAAGGCAGATGAAAGTGCTCCGTGATGGTGACAGGTACATAAGATTTGTCTAGGTTGAACATTCAAATGAAATCAAGGCTTCAGTGAAACTTGTGTATTTTTCATTTTCAGGTTTTGGTGGGAAGCTGATGGTGTGTTTACCCAGCAACAGAAAGAGGAACTTTTAAAATTTTCCCTATCCCATCTAATCTGTGATAATAGCGACATAGGGATGTTCCTCTTGATCCTTTCAGATTGGGGAAGTATCCATCTCATTATGTCTCCTGTGATCAGATACCCTCAATGAATTTGGAAGCTTGGAAAGACGAAATGGGCGAAGGTCAGCCTGTGAAATTTTTGGCAAATCTTTCGCCTATTATTTAAAAAAATCATTGCCTTAAATTGGTTTCCTTTTTTCTGCCACATATTAACGAGAAAATTTTACCCAATTCCAGACTTAAAACGGTGTGGCCTTCCTAAACAGATCAACAATGGAGATTATATCTTGTCCTCTACATCTCGAAAACTGGTTGCTCTATACTCTTGTTACCATGGTTTCACATTAAAGGGTGCCGCTGTCATAGTTTGCATGGGCAATCGATGGTGTAATCAACCTCTACAATGTAACAGGTATGTAAACTATTTATGAACTATCTACTTGATGTTTACCTGCAGTACTTTATGTGAGGGATTCACATTGAAATATACTTTATAATGCAGATTCACCTTTGTAGGATTTGGTTGAGCACCACAGACATTCCATTGCCTCTTTCAGGCTGTCACAGTAAACAAAATGTTTTCTCATTTTTTGTGAATCCGGTCATTGTTTTGTTTTGTCTGTTTTTAAAAAAAGAAACAAACAAAAAAAGTTACATCATGTTTTCAGGTATTTGTGGGAATACTATAAGAGAATTCCTCACCACTAATCAAAACTTGGCAATCACGTTGCACTCACTAAAGCATTTTTCTGTTCTGTAATCTTGTCTGTGCAGTTCGTATTTCTAGGAAGACAATTAAAATATTTGTATGTTTTTTCTATGAACACATTCGTTTAATGCTGGGAAAATGTTTGTGTTTCTCAGAAGATGTTCTTACTATAAAATACGCAATAAGATACCATTACGAGAACTCCGTCAACATTAAACCTCAGTGATCAAAAGGATTAATTTGATTGGAGGTTTACACTGATAGATTGTCAGTGTCAAAATGTAGGTGGGTCTCTCACTGTTATGTCAGCAATCTTAAACATTCAGGTTGTTCTTGCTTAGCTCATTCTTATTAAGCTGTCATTATTGACATAAAAATGATGAATGGTTTCAGGTTGGTTTCCTCTTAAGTTGGCAACAGCTGATAAACTTGGCTCCAATGACTCTTTCAAATAAAACCAACCTGTGAACAGATGTATAACAGTAGAATTTTGCCTGATCCCTTATAAGTATATCAATATAGACCATTTAAAAATATACATACTTATTATTATGCATGTAAACAGCATAAAACATTCTCATTTACATAAAGTCAGACTGATTAGGAAAATCTGAGTTACAGGAAAACTGTAGGATAAGTGACAGAACCCAAAACGCAAACAGGGTTTTTGTGATTTAAACTTATACTTCTCATTTTTATATTTAGTGAATTCGAGGTCAGCAGCTCATTAATGTAGCCCAACAACGTTTTTCACAATATGTTGGGCTATATTTCGGTTCTCTAATTCAAATAAAGTGACTTCA
Organism: Maylandia zebra; assembly: GCF_041146795.1. Lineage (NCBI taxonomy): Eukaryota > Metazoa > Chordata > Actinopteri > Cichliformes > Cichlidae > Maylandia > Maylandia zebra. The sequence continues at coordinate 17,060,354 of NC_135185.1, forward strand.
GATTACAAACAAAACCAAACTAAATTGGTGGCTATAATGACTATAGTGATAAACTTGAACCTTTAAAACAGGACTTCACAAAGTAATGGAGAACATCCCAATGGCTATGTCAATCATTATTTGATTGGCTGTTTCAATTTCACACTGTGAACCCTGTACTTGTGTTAAGTTAACCAGTTGCTATCTGCTAATTTTTACAAGACTATGTTTTAAGCGTACAGTTTCTCTCCTAACACTAAATAAAAGTACTTTTCCTGTTTCTCATTTATTAGTTTTCTTTTGTATATGTCACATTTAACCCTTGTGTGGTGTTCATATTTTTGTTACTCAGCCAGTGTTCATGGGTCTGGTGGACCCGCTAGAGTTTTGGCTTTCCAAATGAACACTATCAAACAATTTTATGTTAAATTACTCAACAGATGTTTACTTCATCCCAATTACAAGCCATATGAACAGCAAACATGGTTAATTTTTTCCCTTTACCTTTGTTAGATCACATTTATGAATTAATGTGCTTCTCGTTTTTTGTTTTTTTTTATAAAATGTTATAAAAAAAATAAATCAGTTATAATCAAGTGGAGTGAGTGGAAAGACACAACACATTTACACGTGAAGCAATATGTTTCACAACTAAATGGGATCAGCTGCTCATCAATGGTGACATTAGGCCCAGGGTTGTAAAACAGGGAGAGGTGGTGCACACACTTATCCCACACTGCCCTGATGGCAGCTAGCTTGTCTCTCTGCCGTCGAGCTGGTCTGTCGTCTCGGTTATCAAAACGGATAATCCTGGAAATTTTGTGGAAGTTTTCCAGACACACTGATGCACGGAAAGGTTCTTGCCGGTTTCTGCATCCCACAGGGATTCTGTGGATTCCCCTTTGGACCTGAAAACTCCTGCAAGGATAAGAACCCCAAAGTAGGCCTTTGGGGTTCTTAGATGAATTTGGTACATCTCCTTCCACCTCTCTCCAAAAACACACCTTCCTTCTAGATTACTGCAATCCAGAATAATTTTCTGGATGGAATCTGGGATGAAAAGCTCAAATGAAGACTTGATGTCCTGCACATGAGTAACTGTCAGCCGTGTTAGCCCTGGCTTATCACAGTAACAGCTCTGCAGGGTGGCTCATTTCTTGGGCAAGAAGACCATTCAATTTCACCAGTTATTGACATCCATATTTCTTCACTTGCTGTCTGGTGGGCTTGTTCTGGTCCTGGAGCTGGCTGCAGATGGGGTACTCGTCTTCGTTTTGTTACTAAATGGTGCTCAACCTCATCCTCTTCTTCAAAGTCACTGTCAGACTCTGAATTTTCAGAAATGTGAAATATTCTGAAACCTCTTTGTCAACATCATCATCCGAAGCCCCTCTCTCTTCCAAAATCAATTGGATGGCCCTTGCAGCAGATAATCTTTTGCCATCTTGATCAGTTGTGATAAAGAACCACAAGTCTTATTTATAGTATTGTGCCCCTAATTTGCAGGTGGGACAGGGTATGAGAAAATAAAATTTGGATCCCTCAAGAAAGAGGGTAAAATGTGCAGGAATGTCAGAGCAGACCGTGTTGATAGTTGAATTTTCAACAATGTTGCAACTTTGTGCAGGAGGGGAAGAAAACACTATCAGCAGCACCAGAAAGGAGGAGGACAGAGTGTGGGAACACAGGACCTACACTTTCAACACTTTTATTAGACCTGGGTCCAGTGGACCCGAACACCTTGTATGTAATGTAAATGCGTGGGGGGAGGTACAGTATGTGGTCATTGAAAATTAGTTCGGATTTATGTTCTTCACAGAAAATAAGCCAAAGCCAATGAATTTCAGGTTGAAAAAATAGTTAATTGTTTCATTTTTCTTTTGAATAAAAGTGAAAACGGGTCTCACAGACCCGAACACCATACAAGGGTTAAATGTTTCAGATCATCAAATAAATTTTTATATCAGACAATGCTAACGCGAGTAAATACAAAATGATTTAAATGTTGACTTCATTGATGGGGAGAAAAAAGGCTGTCCAAACCTACCAGGCACTGTGTGAAAAAGTAAATGACCAGCTAGTTAATGTCACGTTTTAGTTAACAGACTCAGGCGCAGACCGGGAATCTTTACAGAGTTAACAATCAGTTTATTTACACAACGACACCAGGTGATGCTATTTACAACGTGCTGGAGGGAGGGGAGGAGAGTCCAGGGTTCCGGGGTATGTGAGGGGAAAGACGCGAATCAGACGCCTTCCAAAGGCTCTCTCTCTTCACTCCCCACACTGGGGAAACACAAATCCACTTACTCGTCCACGGGATGACAGGCAGGCAGGGAAAGGTCCGGGAAAGATCTGTACACAGAAACTTTAGTTAGAGACGAACAGACGGAAAGAACTCACAGATTCTGATTCTCAAACTACTGAGCGACTGACGCTGATAGCTCAACGACCCAGCGACGAGTGACACAGTGCTGATCATCCCGATAGGCAGCAGGTTCGTGGGCCAGGGGCGGGAGCCCATAATGAGCACCGCCCCGGCAGGTGAGAGAGAGAGAGAAAAAACATGTTGCCTAGTACAGGATCAGCTGGTGAGGCACAGGGACCATGACAGTTAAATCACGAATCAACTGTGATTAACAATGTTTTTTAGAAAGCTGCATTAAGTTTCACTTGCCACACCTACACCTGACAACTGTCAGACCTGGTAAACCAAGAAATCTTTTAAATAGAACAAAATGCAATATATCATTCCATGATCTGAAGAAACTTAAAAACAGGTGAGAAATAAAACCACTGACATCTATCAGTCTGGAAAGGGTTACAAGACTTATTACTCCAAGAGTGCATTGATAACTTATCCATAAGGTCCCAAAAGAACCCAGAAAAACATCTAAAGAACTGCAGGCTCACTTATCTTAGTTAAGTTCAGTGTTCCTGATACAACAAAATAAAAAAGAGACTTGTCAAAAATGGCATCCATGAGCAGAACCAGGTAATAAGTTTAGGGGGCAATTACTTTTTCACATATGACCAGGTACGTTTGGAAACATTTTTCACTTAATAAATTACATCTTCATTTAAAAGCTGCATTTTATTTTTATTTGAGTTACTTTTATCTAATATTAAAAACTTCCAAACAAATATAAAGTAAGAAATCAGTACAGAAGGATACTTTGTCACTGCGCTGTATTGCCTTTCATGTTAAACAAATGCTTTAACTAAAGTGGCTACGGATGGGCTTAGGTCAAGTACAATAAACATCATCTCAATTTAATCTTAAGCTAGCTTTACTCTAATCAAGGCAATGTGAATTTGATTTGATATGATTAAATTGATTAACATGACGAGATTTAAAACACAAGATGCAAAATAATAAAGTACAGAACTTCTCCAAAGCAGAAATAGTGAGCGTCTTAATGCACGAGTTCCTGGACAAAATTTCATATTGTGTTTGTCGGTACTTGAGAGTCAGTCGATCTACTGAAAGAAATATTGCCTGTCACATTTTTCATAACTGTCAAGAGTTTCAGTTTACTCTGGTAAGTTGGGTGTGCACAGTAAAACAACACTTGTCTGTCTTAAAGTTATGCTAGCAGGGGTGTGTGCGTTTTGATTGACTGCAATGATTTGGTTTCAGTATTATTCTGTGAGACAATAAAAATAACACCATGTTTTTGTTTTCCTTTACAGGGAATCACCCCTAAGATGTTAGCGATGCAACAGAATGGGAAATGCTACATGATTTTATATTCAAGTTCACATGACATTATTGATTTTTCTTTGATTTTATTATCTGCAACATTTAACTTTGGAAAAAAATACTAATATTTATGTATTTATACATGTAAACATTTCTCTTCACGCATGTGATTTTTAATTTTTATTTCACAAAAGGTAAGAAAAAAAGTAAATTCTTTTATAGCACTGTGATAATAAACATCCACGCACACAGCGTTACACCGGTGTTTTTTTAAATTTGCAGTCTGTTTCTGCAGCAGCTTTTCAGTTGCCCTCATACCACACACAGATCTCTATTCAGGTCCTGGCAGCATACTTGAAAGGGAAGAATCCCTTTGTCACTGTCACTTGGTGTTCGCTCGCTCTGTTCCTGCTCAAACACAGTGGTGTTTCTGAGTAGCTTATCTGCTTAGCAATTTAATTAAAAACATTTAAATACATTCTTTTTTCATAGTATAATCTTCACGTGCTTCATCCGAAGCACACTTTCTGTGTACTCACTACCTAATTTATAGCCAAAGTATTCACTCACTGTCTCTGTACTGTTTCGCTAGCTTAGCTTAGCTCGTAGCCGACTCGTTAGCACCATGGCTACTTCACCTGTCCCTCCTCCACTTTCTTGCTCATTGTGTCAGATGTTTAGTTACTCCTTGGCCTCCTTTAGCAGTAATGATATCAGTAACAAATGTAGCATATTTGCAGCTCTGGAGGCCAGGATTACTGAATTGGAGACTCGGCTTCGCACCCTTCATTCACCCGTAGCTAGCCAGGCCCCTGTAGCTGGTGCAGCCGAAGATAGCGTAGGCCCCGCTAGCTGTTCCCCGGCAGACCCCAAGCAGCTGGGGAAAGAGGGTGGCTGGGTGATGGTGAGGAGGAAGCATAGTCCTAAACAGAAGCCCCAGGTACACCACCTGGGGCTGGGTTCATGTGTCTAACCATTTTTCCCCACTCGGCGACACACCTGCCAGGGGTCAAACTCTGGTAATTGGTGATTCTGTTCTCAGACATGTGAAGCTAGAGACACCGGCAACCATAGTCAATTGTCTTCCAGGGGCCAGAGCAGGCGACATTGAAGGAAATTTAAAACTGCTGGCTAAGGGTAAACGTAAATTCAGTAAAATCATAATTCACGTCAGCAGTAATGACACCCGGTTACGCCAATCGGAGGTCACTAAAATCAATATTGAATCGGTGTGCAACTTTGCCAAAACAATGTCGGACTCTGTAGTTTTCTCTGGTCCCCTCCCCAATCAGACCAGGAGTGACATGTTTAGCCGCATGTTTTCCTTAAATTGCTGGCTGTCTGAGTGGTGTCCCAGAAACAATGTGGGCTTCATAGATAATTGGCAACCCTTCTGGAGGAAACCTGGTCTTGTTAGGAGAAAAAGCATCCATCCCACTTTGGATAGAGCAGCTCTCATTTCTAGAAATATGGACAAATTTATTAAACCCCCCAAAATATGACTATCCAGAGTTGGGACCAGGAAGCAGAGTTGCAGTCTTGCAGTCTTACACGCCTCTCTGCAGCTTCTCTCCTCCTGCTACCCCCCCCCAAAACCCATCTCCATAGAGACTGTGTCAGCTCCCAAAAAGACAAAGAACAAACTAAAAACCAGCAACAAACAACTTAAACATAAACAATTACAAAGAAAGAACAATACAGTATCCACATCTGAACCAAAGAGTAAAACAGTGAAATGTAGATTATTAAATATTAGGTCTCTCTCCTCCAAGTCTCTGTTAGTACATGACTTAATAATTGATCAACAAATCGATTTACTCTGCCTTACAGAAACCTGGTTGCAGCAGCATGATTATGTTAGTTTAAATGAATCAACACCCCCAAGTCATTCTAACTAGAGATGGACGGATCCGATATTACGTATCGGTATCGGTCCGATACTGACCTAAATTACTGGATCGGAAAATAAAAAATGTAATCTGATCCATTAAATATCACGAAAGCACCTCACAAAACTTGCAACACGCCGTAACTCACCTCAGAACGTTAGCACGTCGGAGCACTATGCATCACGTGATAGAGCGGCTGTGGCATGCGGGACCTGTCGGTGGTCTGGATAGCATTTGGAGCTTCGCTAGCAACCCGACATTTCATCTCCGACAAAGTTATCCCGAGAGAAGTAAAGCAAGTGTGTAAGTCCATCTCTGAATGTTTGTAAAGCATTCCTGCGTTAAGCTTAACAAGCGATATATGGAGCGACTGCCTCTTCTTGCTGCTACTTCAATCATGAAACTGCTTAATGATCAGCTGATCGGCTTTTCTGTCGCAAGTCCATCTCTCTGGTTTGTTTTTGGCCCACTTTGCACCAGAAAGAGGAAACCAGCGGCTGAACAACAGCAGCACGTTTAAGCTTGATAAGCTGTTGTTAGAATTTATTTAATATTACTTTCTACTCGAGGATCTTTTTCTACGTAGCTGACGGCTGGTAACTGTGCAGGGGCGGATCTAGCAAAGTTTAGCCAGGGGGGCCGATAGGGCATTAACAGGGAAAAGGGGGCACAAAGACATACTTTTCTTTCTTATTCTCATTTAAAATGTCTAGCTTTTAATAAATAATTATCTGACACCCAAAGTTTTAATTTGATGTAAAATGAATAGAAGTCAATTACTGGTCATTGCAACCAGGTCTAATATCTCTCCATCATCTTCTCAATATCAAACTTTTAACTTGCTCTCCTCTGATACTTGGTCGTCTTTTACTCCTGTTACATTACAAGACATCAGAGGCCTGCTTTGTCATATAAAACAGACTTCAAGCCCCCTTGATGTCCTTCCATCTTCATTTTTCACTAGTGTGTTTGATTCAATTGGCCCCTGTATTGTGGAAACGATAAATACTTCTCTTCATATTGGCTCAGTCCCCAGCTTCTTTAAACAAGCTATCGTCGAGCCAATATTAAAGAAACCCCAGCTGGATCCATCTCTTCCTAACAGTTATAGGCCAATATCCAAATTGCCTTTCATATCGAAAATTTTAGAAAAAGTAGTACTAGAACAACTTAACTATTTCCTGGATAAAAATGCTGTTATGGACACTTTCCAGTCTGGTTTTCGTAAATTGCATTCCACTGAAACGGCCTTACTTAGAGTATCTAGTGATATCTTGATGGCAGCAGACTCTGGAGAATACACAGTGCTGGTCCTGCTGGATCTCAGCTCTGCTTTTGACACTGTAGATCACAGTATCATGATAAACAGACTCGAGAACTTGTTTGGGATTACTGGTGTTGTTTTAAAATGGTTTATATCATATCTGTCTGAGAGATCTTTTACTGTTTGCATGAATCATGTCACATCAGAATCAACAGTTTTGCCGTGTGGGGTACCTCAGGGATCTGTCCTGGGTCCAATTCTCTTTTTACTTTATGTATTTCCCCTAGGCCAAATTATTAAGCGCTATAAATATATCTCCTATCATCTCTATGCTGACGACATCCAACTATACTGTTCCTTCAAAATGTCTGAGTTTTATAAATTGTCTAATTTAAGTAATTGTCTGACAGAAATCAACAAATGGTTATATGACAATTTTCTCCAACTAAACTCTGATAAAACAGAAACTCTAATTATTGCTCCAGACCATATGGTCCCAGAAATTAGACAGCATATCAGCTTCTTAGACCCTTACGTAAAATCAAGCCTTAGAAATCTCGGTGTCTTATTTGACAGCTCGATGTCGCTCGAGCAGCATTCTAAGCAGCTAGTCCGAAACTGTTTTTATCATTTACGGAATATTTCTAAACTCAGACTAATGGTATCAAAGCTTGAACTTGAGATGATTATTCATGCTTTTATTTCTTCTCGTTTAGACTATTGTAATGGCCTTTTTACTTGTTTTAACAAATCAGCCTTAAATCGTCTTCAGACTGTGCAGAATGCTGCAGCACGTCTCTTAACAGGCACCAAGAGAAGATCGCATATCACTCCAGTCTTGGCCTCCCTTCACTGGTTGCCTGTAAATTTTAGGTTTCAGTTTAAAATTTTAGTTCTAACCTTTAGGGCCCTGCATGGTCAGGCTCCTCAATATTTATCTGACCTGCTGAAATCACATACATCTTCTCGGGCTTTAAGGTCATTAGATCAGAGACTGTTGGTGGTACCACGCACTCGTTTTAAAACTCGTGGTGATCGGGCCTTTCAGACTGTGGCACCACGGTTGTGGAATTCTCTCCCACTGTCTCTTCGCTGCACGGACTCCATTGATTGTTTTAAGAAACAGCTGAAGACATTTTTATTTAGAAAAGCATTTGATTAATTTCTTCTTATGCTGTTTTTATAGTTTTATTGTTTTACATTGTTTTATTTACTGTTATATTGTTTTATATTCCCATTTTCTGTGTTGTAAAGCACTTTGTGATTTTTATCTGTGAAAAGCGCTATATAAATAAATTTTACTTACTTACTTACTTACTTATATAGTGACTATTAAGTCTAACATATATACCCTAATAAGCTATAGTACTTTTTCCTTTGGGAAGGTACCATCTGTGCAGTCTGCAATTTTGTTGAAGAAAGATGTTGAATCTATTTAATATTTCTTGAAAAATAATTGATTTCTGTGCATTTTTTTTTCACACTGCATCAAATTAAGGTTGATTACGTCGATTAAGCATCATGAGGTGGAGCGTGAGGGGTGGTTCCCTATTTTTTATTTATTTATTTTTGTTGTTGCTGGGAGTTGGAACCCTATTAGTTAGGTTGCTTAATATTTACGCTAAGTACTCTTTAAAATACCAGAATATGGAGGATGGTGTAGGTTTAAGTTTATTAGATTGATCAGTATTGCTGAACTATGAAAAATTTTTTTTTTTTGCATACAGGTATAACAGAATAGCTTTAGTGTAGTTGTTGTTTGAAACTTGAGTATGAACTTATACAAAATGCATCAAGATATTAAAAAAAACAGTTTTGTTGGTTAAAAAACACTATATCGGATTCATATCGGTATCGGCAGATATCCAAATTTATGATATCGGTATCGGTATCGGACATAAAAAAGTGGTATCGTGCCATCTCTAATTCTAACTACCAGAAATCTCGAAGCACAGGCCGAGGGGGCGGTGTGGCAGCAATTTTTCACACCAGCCTATTAATTAATGAAAGACCAAGACAGACTTTTAATTCATTTGAAAGCCTGATGCTTAGCCTTGTTCACCCCAGCTTTAAAACTCAGAAACCAGTCTTACTTGTTATCATCTATCGTCCACCTGGGCCTTACACAGAGTTTCTGTCTGATTTCTCAGACTTTATATCTGATTTAGTACTCAGCTCAGATAAAATAATTATTGTGGGTGATTTTAACATCCATGTAGATGCTAAGAATGACAGCCTCAACATGGCATTTAATCTGTTATTAGACTCAATTGGCTTCTCTCAAAATGTAAAAGAACCCACCCACCACTTTAATCACACTCTAGATCTTGTTTTAACATATGGCATAGAAACTGAACATTTAACAGTGTTTCCTGAAAATCCTCTCCTGTCTGATCATTTCCTGATAACATTTACATTTACAATAATTGATTACACAGCGGTGGAGAGTAGACTTTATCAAAGTAGATGTCTTTCTGAAAGCGCTGTAACTAAGTTTAAGACTATAATCCACCCACTGTTATCATTTTCAATGCCCTGTACCAACATAGAGCAGAGCAGCTATCTGAACGCTACTACAACAGAGGTCGATTATTTTGTTAATAATTTTACCTCCTCACTACGTACGACTCTGGATACTGTAGCTCATGTGAAAACTAAGGTCTCTAATCAGAAGTACCTGACTCCGTGGTATAATTCTCAAACACGTAGCCTAAAGCAGATGACTCGTAATCTGGAGAGGAAATGGCGTGTCACAAATTTAGAGGATCATCATTTAGCCTGGAGAAATAGTTTGCTGCTTTATAAGAAAGCCCTCCGCAAAGCCAGAACATCTTACTATTCGTCACTGATTGAAGAAAATAAGAACAACCCCAGGTTTCTCTTCAGCACTGTAGCCAGGCTGACAAAAAGTCAGAGCTCTTTTGAGCCAACAATCCCTTTAACGTTAACTAGTAATGACTTCATGAACTTCTTCACAAATAAATTTTTTATCATTAGAGAAAAAATCACCAATAATCATCCCACAGATGTAATATTATCTACAGCTACTCTTAGTACCATTGATGTTAAGTTAGACTCTTTTTCTCTAATTGATCTTTCTGAGTTAACTTCAATAATTACTTTCTCCAAACCATCAACGTGTCTTTTAGACCCCATTCCTACAAAACTGCTCAAAGAAGTCCTGCCATTAATTAATTCTTCAATCTTAAATATGATCAACCTATCTCTAATGATCGGCTATGTACCACAGGCCTTCAAGCTAGCTGTAGTCAAACCTTTACTCAAAAAGCATCTCTAGACCCAGCAGTCTTAGCTAATTATAGGCCAATCTCCAACCTTCCTTTCATATCAAAAATCCTTGAAAGAGTAGTTGTCAACCAGCTAACAGATCATCTGCAGAGGAATGGTTTATTTGAAGAGTTTCAGTCAGGTTTCAGAGCTCATCACAGCACAGAAACAGCTTTAGTGAAGGTTACAAATGATCTTCTTATGGCCTCTGACAGTGGACTCATCTCTGTGCTTGTCCTGCTAGACCTTAGTGCAGCGTTCGATACTGTTGACCATAATATCCTATTAGAGCGATTAGAACATGCTGTAGGTATTAAAGGTACTGCACTGCAGTGGTTTGTATCATATTTATCTAATAGACTCCAATTTGCACATGTAAATGGAGAGTCCTCTTCACACAATGAGGTTAATTATGGAGTTCCACAGGGTTTAGTGCTAGGACCAATTCTGTTTACATTATACATGCTTCCCTTAGGCAGCATCATTAGAAGACATAGCATAAATTTTCCCTGCTATGCAGATGACACCCAGCTCTATCTGTCCATGAAGCCAGATAACACACACCAATTAGTTAAACTGCAGGAATGTCTTAAAGGCATAAAGACCTGGATGGCCGCTAACTTTCTGCTTCTTAATTCAGATAAAACTGAGGTTATTGTACTCGGCCCTGAAAATCTTAGAAATATGGTATCTAACCAGATTCTTACTCTGGATGGCATTACCTTGGCCTCCAGTAACGCTGTGAGGAACCTTGGAGTCATTTTCGACCAGGACATGTCCTTCAACGCACATATTAAACGAATATGTAAGACTGCGTTCTTCCATTTGCGCAACATCTCTAAAATTAGAAATATCCTGTCTCAGAGTGACGCTGAAAAACTAGTTCATGCATTTATTACTTCCAGGCTGGACTACTGTAATTCATTATTACCAGGATGTCCAAAAAACTCACTGAAAAGCCTTCAGCTAATCCAAAATGCTGCAGCAAGAGTACTGACAGGGACTAGAAAGAGAGAGCATATTTCTCCTGTTTTGGCTTCCCTTCATTGGCTTCCTGTTAAATCCAGAATTGAATTCAAAATCCTGCTCCTCACATACAAGGTCTTAAATAATCAGGCCCCATCTTATCTTAATGACCTTGTAGTACCATATCACCCTATTAGAGCACTTCGCTCTCGCTCTGCAGGCCTACTTGTTGTTCCTAGAGTATTTAAAAGTAGAATGGGAGCCAGAGCCTTCAGTTTTCAGGCCCCTCTTCTGTGGAACCAGCTTCCAGTTTGGATTCAGGAGACAGACACTATCTCTACTTTCAAGATTAGGCTTAAAACTTTCCTTTTTGCTAAAGCATATAGTTAGGGCTGGACCAGGTGACCCTGAATCCTCCCTTAGTTATGCTGCAATAGTCGTAGGCTGCCGGGGGATTCCCATGATGCATTGAGTTTTTCCTTTCCAGTCACCTTTCTCACTCACTATGTATTTTTATTTTATTTTTTTTAAATGACATCAGAAACAGCAGTATGCGACATTACGTGATGGCAGAGCTTCAGTTCATCCTTTGTCATTTTTTTTTTTTTTTTTTTTAATAGATAGGACAGGGGGAATGAATGAGAGAAAGAGGGGGAGAGAAAGAAAGAAAACCAAAGGGGAGAAGAGACGGTGAGAGGGGGGGGGAAGAGAGAGGAAAAAAAAAAAAGAACTCCTGGGTCACCTGTATGGAGAAAAAATAAACAAACAAAAAAAACAAACAGAGGAGACAGCAAACAACAAAGAGCAACATAATAATAGAGAAAACAAAGCACCATCACAATAAACTAGCTAGTCATAGATATCAATATTTACTAAATAATAAACGATATTGTGCAGCACGCAAGATAGACAGCGCACAGTGTGCTTTGAGGCAGCAGCCAAGAAAGCTTTAGTCCGCGTCTGTGAATACCCATGTGTGCATACCTGTGTGGATCAGCATGCTTGCATTCCAAAGGTTTCTCCATGTAATGATCTGCTCTCACTCACTATGTATTAACAGACCTCTCTGCATTGAATCATATCTGTTATTAACCTCTGTCTCTCTTCCACAGCATGTCTTTCATCCTGTCTTCCTTCTCTCACCCCAACCGGTCGCAGCAGATGGCCGCCCCTCCCTGAGCCTGGTTCTGCCGGAGGTTTCTTCCTGTTAAAAGGGAGTTTTTCCTTCCCACTGTCGCCAAAGTGCTTGCTCATAGGGGGTCATATGATTGTTGGGTTTTTCTCTGTATCTATGAAGCGCCTTGAGGAGACTTTTGTTGTGATTTGGCGCTATATAAATAAAATTGAATTGAATTGAATTGAATTGAATTCAGATGATTGCGGTCAGGTGTGTGAGTCAGCCTCCCTTTCCTGACACCACACCCTGAACACACTCTCCCAAGCACCTTTCAAGAAACATTACAAAGTGCTTCAAAACAAACTGCTAGAATGTAAAAACTAAAGCAAGTTCATAAAGATGAGTTTTTCGCTCAGAGGGAGAGAGTGCCAGTGTTGCAAGAGGTTTGTCTCCTTCGGTGTGATGCATAGCCAGTATAGGGCCCTGATGACCATGCAGCACTCTAAAGGCCAAAATCCAATTCCAAAAGTGGAGTCTGAATTTAAAGGAGAGCCAGTGCAGCTGGAGTGTGACATGTGCGTATTAAAAAGAAGCCTCACAGCAGAATTCTGAGCAACACTGCTAATACAGTGGATGCAAAAACTCTTTTCCAGTAATGGGAATAATATACGATCCTTTTCTGAAATCTGTCCAAATGACTCATACAAGCCACCTGTTTCATGTCCTGAGTGCCAAAAACGTATTGGTTGCACCGGTCTGCCTTGTTGTGTGATGCCACTCAACACAGAAAACCCTTTGCATGCTACCTAGAAGTGCAAGAAACAAAGCTGTGAAAAGTTTTATTATTCTTTCTGTAACTCTCTTCATCGTGACCTCATCCAACACGCACAGAAAAGAAATAAAAAAAATCTGTCTTCCACATTTATAGAAAGTAACCAATATTGGAATTTTGACTGATATCTGGTTAAAATGTAGTAAGTTCAACTAAATATGTTGCACCAGAAAAACACCCACAGTCTAAGCAAAAGACAAAGACGTCCTGTATACATACATTTACTATATATATATATATGCTCTGTCCCCACTGCTGTTCTGCATAGGCCTGAACCCCCTCAGTGAGATCATTAACAAGACTGGCTACGGATACCGACTACGGAACGGAGCAGTTGTCAGCCACCTCCTGTACATGGATGACATCAAGCTGTATGCCAAGAGTGAACGAGACATCGATTCACTGATCCACACTACCAGGCTATACAGCAATGACATTGGAATGTCGTTCGGACTGGAGAAGTGTAGTCGGATGGTAACAAAGAGAGGGAAGGTAGTCAGAACTGAGGGGATTGAACTACCAGAAGGCAACATTGCAGACATAGAGGACAGTTACAAGTACTTGGGGATCCCGCAGGCGAATGGGAACCATGAAGAGGCCGCTAGAAAAGCTGCAACCACCAAGTACCTGCAGAGGGTCAGGCAAGTCCTGAGGAGTCAGCTGAATGGTAAGAACAAGATCCGGGCCATCAACACGTACGCCCTGCCCGTGATCAGGTACCCTGCTGGGGTAATAGGCTGGCCAAAGGAGGAGATAGAAGCCACTGACATAAAGACAAGAAAGCTCCTTACCATGCATGGAGGGTTTCACCCCAAGTCCAGCACCCTGAGGCTGTACGCTAAGCGGAAGGAAGGGGGCCGGGGACTGGTGAGTGTCAGCACCACAGTCCAAGATGAGACAACGAACATCCAAGAATACATTGGGAAGATGGCCCCAACTGACCGAGTGCTCAGTGAATACCTCAGGCACCAGAAACCCAAGAAAGAGGAGGGAGACGAGGAACCATCATGGAAGGACAGAGCCCTGCACGGTATGTACCACCGGCAGATAGAGGAGGTGGCTGATATCCAGAAATCCTACCAGTGGCTGGACAAAGCTGGACTGAAAGACAGCACAGAGGCACTAATCATGGCAGCACAAGAACAAGCTCTGAGCACAAGATCCATAGAGGCTGGGGTCTATCACACCAGGCAAGACCCCAGGTGCAGGCTGTGTAAAGATGCCCCAGAGACAATCCAGCACATAACAGCAGGGTGCAAGATGCTAGCAGGCAAGGCATACATGGAACGCCATAACCAAGTGGCCGGCATAGTGTACAGGAACATCTGTGCGGAGTATAACCTGGAAGTCCCGAGGTCAAAATGGGAGATGCCCCCAAGGGTGGTGGAGAATGACCGAGCTAAGCTCCTGTGGGACTTCCAGATACAGACGGACAAAATGGTGGTGGCTAACCAACCGGACATAGTGGTGGTAGACAAACAGAAGAAGGCGGCCGTAGTGATCGATGTAGCGGTTCCGAATGACAGCAATATCAGGAAGAAGGAACACGAGAAGCTGGAGAAATACCAAGGGCTCAGAGAAGAGCTCGAGAGGATGTGGAGGGTGAAGGTAACGGTGGTCCCCGTGGTAATCGGAGCACTAGGTGCGGTGACTCCCAAGATAGGCGAGTGGCTCCAGCAGATCCCGGGAACAACATCGGAGATCTCTGTCCAGAAGAGCGGAGTCCTGGGAACAGCTAAGATACTGCGCAGGACCCTCAAGCTCCCAGGCCTCTGGTAGAGGACCCGAGCTTGAAGGATAAACCGCCCGCAGGGGCGTGCTGGGTGTTTTTTTTTTATATATATATATTTATATATATATATATATATATATATATATATATTTTTTTTTTTATGTATCAAAAAGCCTGCTGAGGGGAGATTGATAAACATTTAAGAATTTAGCTTTAGTTTATCCTTCACATGATCAAGAATCATTAACTATGACTTCAGACATATGTATTTAAGTTTTGTTTTATTTTAATCAAGTATTTCTTACAGTTATTTTTTAAAAAGAGTTGGCCCATTCACATGGCAAGAACAAAGGCGCTGATGTTTTTGTTTTTTCTAATATTACTAGTATTAAACTACATTTAAGTCCCCAACAGATAAGGATTGTATGAATGAATGTTCAAATGTTAAAATTAATGACAGCACAAGAAGGAAAGACACTGAACAAGCACAGCTCGTTTGGGAGGGTTGTCATGAGAAAGCTTCTCTGATAAACATGGCAGCACTGCTTAGGTTTGTAAAGCAACATTTGATAAAACCACAAGACTTGTAGAGTAATCTTTTTTTTTTACAGATGAGACCAAATTGAAGATGTTTGGTCATAATACACAGCACCACATTTGGAGAAAGCCAAACACCATGCCAACTGTCAGCACAGTGGTGGAGAAGTAATGATTTGGACCTGGGCATCACCTCGCAGTCATTGAGTTGACCAAAATCCCTCTGCATATGAAAGTAGCACAAGGTGACACTTTTTTGTTGTGCCATTCGCTTAGCTAGTTTCACCAATGTATAATTCGCAGCAATTTTCTTGGCACTTAACACCAACACTGCATTTTCTCTTCCATGGCTGCTGTGTCTGTTGGGAAGGTGTTAGTTCTGTGTGGCAATGTCCTGATAACACAATGAGCTTGCATCAAGACGTTAGGTTAACTGCCCTTTCTAAATTGCCCATATGTGCAGATTCGAGTGTGCGTCTCTGTCTCTCTATTATGGCTTGTGACTAACTGGCAACCTGCCCAGTGTGTACTCCACCTATCACATTGCGTTACATGTGATGCCTTTCAGACTCTCCCACAACTTCAAGAATAAGTGGTCACGAAAGTGGGAATAAAATAATTGGCACATAATTTGCCCTTTTCAGGTAATGAAGTTACAGGCAAGTCTTACTGATAACAATACAGGAGCTGTCTATATTCAGTTACCTTGCGGCCTCTATGAAATATTCTTAGCTTCGTCTACACCTCACACCTGACCTGAGGGATCTCATGGTCAGTGAACAGTTATATAATTTCAATATTTGTTGCTGTTATAACCATTGTATCCTTCTTGGAGCTCTATTTTATTATTCTGTAAACAACTTTGTAATTATATTTTGAAAAGCTTTACACAAAGCTTTTTAGTATATTAAGTTGTAGATCTCAAAGCCCACTAGGCCATAACTGTCTTCACACATTATTAATCTCAGTGAGACCTACCTGAATAAATAAAGGATATAGATATTAATACTTTGACATTACTAGTGGTAACACTGATAGACTTTTTCACGACAGTTCATCAGGCAAAATCCCTTCTCTCAGATGAGGTATTTTGGACACTTTTGCCTACTGCTCTGCTTTCTGACTTTCATGGCTGCAGACACATAGTATAGACAGATGCCAGAGAAATACTTCAAGACCACCAATCAAATCTATTGATTGTGTTAGACAGCAGAGTTTCAGAGATTACTCTTTTGGGGAATATGCAATAAAAATGAGAGACCTTGTGAAACAATCCTTATTATTTCTAAAGAGGTGGAGAACTTTTGTTGACTCCTCCTGTCTTATGTGACCATTTTTTGTTTGTGTTATAAGTTCTGGTGTACTCCTAATGTAGGTATTTAAAACTTTCCTGAGGCTGCTATATGAGTCATCTTGTTGAGCCTCATCAAGGCAGGGTTTCAATTTAGAATTCCTAACAGCATCTGGTTCCAAGGATTTACCTCAGTAAGTAAAGAAACAACACAACTTCATTCAACTTCATTCGCTGACTTCATTAAACAATCACAGTAAAAAAATGTGCTGGGTGTGTGTGGGAACTAAAACACTGGTCTAAAAATAAACACTGGTGGAATTATTCTGCGAAATTATAACTACAAACAGGTCAAATGTGCAGTAGAAAACCTCCGTGGTACATCTTTCTTACTGATTTATATAAGTCTTATTTTCTGACACCATGTGTGAAATATAGTGCCTTTGTTTAAATAGCTATGTTGCTGTAAGAATATCTACATTCCTCTGGTATTTTCTAAAAAAGTAAATTCTAAAGTAAAATGAGTGATTTTTTTTTCTGTCGTTCCTGTCATGTTAAAAAGAAAGTACAGCGCAACCAAAAAACATTCAAGAACATTCAATCTTCCTAGAAGTTTTTGTCTCAGCAAATTCTTCCCAAGGTCAGACCATGCAGAGTGCAGATAATACGTAAGTTCAAGACTGTACTTTCCTCAGTTAGCATGATAAATGTTTGAGTTCGTGACAGTACAATCAGAAGAAAGCCTGAGCAAGTAACGGAAGGCTCGCCAGGAGAAAGGAGGATTTAAGTTTCTAAAGTTGATAAACCACAAGACCTCTGTAAAAATTTTGTCTGGATAGCTGAGATGTTTGGAGAAAAACAAACATCCCATACTGTCTGTAAAACATGGTGGTGGAATGTCTGTTTTGCAGTCACAGGACCTGTACAGTCATAAAGTAGACCAAGAACTCCTATGTATACTGTACCAAAGTGATCTAGAGTCAAATTTGAGGCCATCTAAAGCTTGGCTGAAATTCTATCATGCAATAGCAAAATGATCCCAAGGTGTCGTAATTATCCAGAAACTGTCCAGACCTCAACCAGATTCACATGCTGTAGGAGGGTCTTAGGAGAGATGTGGATAAACAAATGCCTTCAAACTTTAATGAACAGCATTTTAAAGAAGAGTGACCCAAAAGTCTTCTACAAGAACATGAGGAACTAACAAAGTTATTTTGCTGCTGAAGGCCATAATACACACTGTTGAGTGATGGGAAGTACCTTCTTTTGCTCCTTCATTTTGAGACATTTTTTGTTAAGTAAATGATACAGTGTAACACTGATAAGTGTAGAAATACGTATCGTCTATGAAAAATGTGGCATTTTAGGTAATGGATCTTACATAGAATGACCATGAATAATGCTTCCACAATACAAATCTAACCACTAACCAATAGAAATGTGGCATGAAATGACATGCTAATATATTCAACACTGGCCCAATGCACAAAAAAGCTTAACAAACCTAAATGAGCTAGATAAGGGGAAAACGTACAAATATTTGTTTAGGATGTCAAAAAGAAGATACTCTAGTCACTTGTAGCAACCAGTGGTTGCATGGGAAAAATGTTTATTCCACAGCTGGTTGCAGCTGGTTGTTTGACAGTCACTGTGAAATTGATTGCTAAAATAGTAACTAAGTCTCAAGACTGGTTAATGACTCCCAGGTAACCACCTGTTGTGCTAACGTGTTTGTTTGTTTATCCACCTTGAGGAATCACCAGTTAAAACACTTTATTATGATTATTATTTATTAAAGCACTGAACAATTAAAAATTATCATGTACATGGATCTCTTCTGTTTAGAAATTTGATAGGCTGTAAAATAGTTAGCTGGAGTCAATCTTCCCAGAAGAGAATAACCTCAATTCACAGATTTTTATATGAGAATTTGCATCTATCTGATCAGTTAAAACCGATGAGGAGAAGCTACTTGCTTTGCAGGACTGAGCTATAGGAGGTGGCCGTGACCGATACCAGGCGCCAGTTATCGTGCCTTCAGCTGCCCCCGCACATTCTTTTATAGTAATATGTCTGCAGGTTTCTAAGTAATTATTCAATCAGTAAAAACTTATAGATTCTACTAATCCTAAATAAAGATCAAACCCATCAGCTGCTAGAAAATATTCATACTCTTTGGTCCAGTCATGGCAGGCCTCAGTTACACAGGCCTAGAGACCAGTCAGCGACCCTCTATCCTTTATTAGTCTATAGAATATATTTCCTGACTGGTTGGTAAATGGTTGCAGGAGGTTGCTGGCATTCACAGGTGGGAAACTGTTCACAAAGATGCATGGGCTGTTTCTCTGAAAACCAAAAACTTTAACAGGAAGTTGTTGACTATTCTCTAGAATTGTGTGACTGATATGATGTAAGAGTGGACTAAGCTATCCTGCAACTGTCTATTTGTAGATGGTAGACAGTTGCAGGATAGCTTAGTCCACTCTTGATGAAATTATTCTTGTTGGGTTATATATATAAAGTATTTCAAAGACAAACAAGTTTTTACTTGTACAAGTATGCTGGGAAAGTCAATGATATCCATTCAATTTATTCATATGACTGTAGCTAGAGTATAACACTGCTCCAGTAGGCAGTATTACAAAAACTCCTTGCAGCCGTCTCACTTTTCTGCATGACACAACTGGTTTTGTCACATTACCCACAATGCATCATTGTTGCTTAACACTGAATACAGAACAGTGTGCAGTGGCCAATGAGATCTCTAGCCTTAATAAAGCTGTAGTTCTGCTTTAATCAGTTCATGACTTTCTTACGTTTTAGCCGCAAACCTCATTCCCTCACCCAGCATTAAAGCCAATGATTAGTTTCATGGAGCTGCTTTGTTTTCCCAAACTAATGAATCAGTGATGAAAAAAATATCTCACATATGTAGCAAATACTCACATCAGTCAGTCATATGAGCATGCACATAATCCCATTTGGAGTTTATATGACATGCTTTCAAGAAAGCAAAAGATGGAAGATGCTTGCACCTTCATGCTGTAAGTATGAATAGGTGTCAGTTATTATCCATCGAGAGTTTACTGACTAAAACAGTCCACTGCAGATTACAACTAACTGGTAAAGACGTACCTTTTTCTAGAACTTATAGAAGTTATTATATGAAATCTGGGTAGAGTTCACGCAGGATATTATTTAGGTATCTATAGTGAAAGGCTTGCTCTTATTTTAAATAGATTGTTTTAAATAGATGTTTTTTAAAATTTTCCTTTCCAGTCACCTTTCTCACTCACTATGTGTTAATAGACCTCTCTGCATTGAATCATATCTGTTATTAATCTCTGGCCGCCCCTCCCTGAGCCTGGTTCTGTCGGAGGTTTCTTCCTGTTAAAAGGGAGTTTTTCCTTCCCACTGTCACCAAAGTGCTTGCGCATAGGGGGTCATTGTTGATTGTTGGGTTTTTCTCTGTATCTACTGTACAATATAAAGCGCCTTGAGGCAACTTTTGTTGTGATTTGGCGCTATATAAATAAAATTGAATTTAATTTAATTGAAAATTCATCTAAATCCTTGACCTACTCTGATGCATGCTCATGTAGCTGAGCACTTGAACACAGTTGAGTGCCACTGCCAGAAAGATGGAAAAATACAGGAAATCTTTAACCTCTCATAGCACCAGCAGTAACTTTCGATTTAAGCTCCTTATTGTATCATATTTTGACTTTGGTTTACTGAGCTCTTCACTTTTTCTTAAGTGTATTTTGTAATGTTCCATACTATATTGTATTTCTTTTACTGAGCAATTTTGTTTTTCATATTTTTCACAACACATAATATATACACAACACACAAAACAGTAATTTCCCAACATTGGCCATAGATATTATCTTATCTTACCTTACCAATGACCGGCTTGTGCTTTGAAGATTGTGATAGCTTCTCCTTAGCTTTGTGCAGTCTTTCAGTGTGCATTTCAGTGAGCATTTGAAAAATGTAGTCTTTTGTAACGCTATTCCTGAAGGTTTTGCACAATAGATATAACATAAACATCAAAACCCTCTCAAAATTTTCACAACTCTTTGCATCTCCTGGGCAACAAACGTTATCACTGAACATCTGATAACTATACGATATTAATAAGTGATGGCAATGCACATAAGAAAGTGAAAATTAGTTTTTCTAGAATGTACCAAATTTTCAACGTCTTGATGCATGCTCAATCATCCAGGTGAGGAAATCCCAAAAACATTAATTCTGTTCATCTAGACGTAACGTTTTCAGCGGGAGAAACGTTTTGTCACTCCTCCAAGTGACTTCTTGAGTCTCAGCTGACTGGAGGTTTCCCCAACCTTATAAACAGTACCTTTGCAAAATGACTGAAACTAGCACCACTGAATGAAACATGGGCAGTGAGGTCAGATTCTTGATCATTAATATGCAAATTGTCATGACCATTGATCAACAACAACGTCACAATAAGACGTTTACAATTCTGGGTTCCAAAGATTATACTACCCCTTTTCCCTACTTCTTTTTAGACAATATGTGAAAATGTGTTTGAATGGGAATCCTGCTGCGTGGGTGTCACAGGGGTGAAGAACAGTAACACTTTCAATAATTTAGTAATGACACAACAGTAATTGCACCTGAAAAAACAGGTTTAACTGTTTTGCTTTTTAGGCGTGTCATCTTTTAACACATTAGAGTTACTGGCATCAAAGATTAAGTGCTACGTTGGAATGTTTGATTGATTGATTGATTGAATCTTTATTTTGAACATGTTGAAAAAGTATATAAAAAAAAATAGAATTAAAAGAGACAAATGAACAAAGCAAACAAAAGGAAAATGTTAATAGGTGAATATGCGATTGTATAGGAATTTCTTTTATTTATGTATTAATCACATTATTTTATTGTATAATGCCTTGGTGCCACTGGATTTTAACATGTCTGACACCCATACTGAAGACAAATGGTGGGGGTGTAGTAGGTAGGGCTGGGTATCGTCACTGATTTCTAGAATCGATTCAATTCCGATTCACAAGGTCCCGAATCGATTCGATCCACAATTCGATTTAATTCGATTCGATTCGATTCGATTTAAATCTGGGAAATTTTGACAGTCAGAAATATTATAATTCAGATCAGTACATTTACATATTTTTGTATCAATAAAAAGGAAGCTGACACACGCAAGACTTTATCACAGGTGTGAGCGTCACAGCAGATGCCTTTGTGTCAAAGTAGCTGAGGATAAAACACAGAAAAACATGAAGGTGATTTTCCTGGCCTGGGATTTTATAAAAATATTCAGCAGTACATCAAAAACGAAAGAAAACCATTAATTAATGAACATTACCTCTGACGTTACAGCGGTTTTATTAGAGACACGGCTAAGCATTTTGCATTTTGAATAATTTTAAAAAGTTTAAATTTGTTCAGTATTGAACAGCAGAAATGAGGTTTTCTTTTCGGAAGAATGTAAAAAGGGAAAAAAACAGCGGCCGACAGCGCTGTAAGCAACAGTAGACTGTTGTAGTGCGTAACAAGCAAGCGAATAATGAAGAAAGGGAAACTGTTCTTGAAGTACAGAGAGAGAGAGAGAGAGAGAGGGAGAGAGAGAGAGAGAGAGAGGGAGAGAGAGAGAGAGAGCTGCGCATCACGATGGAAGCAAAACAGTAAAAGTAAGAGTGAATTCATGACGATGTTTATGTGAAGCGTTTGGATCTTCTTTTGCTGCTGGTTCGGTCAATATTGTTTGGAGAGACATCAAACTAACAGCTTTAGAATCAGCGCATAAAGGGCGTGAACACAAAGCGCGGACCCGGCGACAGATCAGAATCAGCGAGCTGTCGGCTTTCAGCCCCGACCGTGAGAAAGGCGACATCTAACTGATTCTGATCCGCGGGTCGCGCTGTGTGTTTAAGTCTATGTGCAGAATCCGTGTACCTGCTCTCATTTACTGTCTTAACTGTTTGGTGGTTCTTGAAATTTTGTGAGATGTCACCAGAGATCATTTCGGGCAAAATAAATTTATATTAAAAAATCGATTCAGGATTTTAATGAATCGATTTTACGTTATCCAAGCCAGAATCGATTTTAATCGATGAATCGATTATAAAAACCCACCCCTAGTAGTAGGGCTGCGCGATTAATCGTTAGAAAATCGCGATCTCGATTCATACTTATGTGGATCTCATTTCCAAATGACAACGATTTAAAGAAAAAAGAAAAAAAAAGACGACGATTGTACCGCATTTTGATCCGGGACGTAATCTGCATGAAAACAAGCGCTCACTCTTCCTGCTCAACAAATGACAAGGGCGGAGCCTTATACCACGTGATACAGAAGCTGTGCAGTGTGATGCTAAAATTAGCAGGGAAAAAAACAACGGAGAGCACGTCAGGGATGACGAGAAAGTGACAGGAGAAAATCCGTCCTGGTCAACCACCCAAACATCAATAACGGGAACCTTATACAGCGCTTCGCTATACACGTCGAACTCCCGCAGGCACAAAGAAATTTTGGAGGCTATTACTTATCACCTGACCAAAGATATGGCTCCCATCAACACTGTGCAAAACGAGGGATTTAGGAAAATGATCAACACCCTAGACAAACGCTACACAGTGCCGTCCCGCAACTATTTTCTATTGTTGCACTACCTGCTCTATACACGCAGTGTCGAGCAACGGTGGAGACGGAATTTCAAGCAGTACAACATTTTGCGGCAACCACAAAACCTGAGACATTTGTTGTTTTTATGTTTATTTATTGTTTTTATGTTCAGTTTCAACTGTTGCGAAGTTGATGTGCAGTTAATAAGTGCAATAAATATTTATACTGGAAAAGAGAATCGTGAGAGAATCGTGATCTCAATTCTAAGCCAAAAAATCGTGATTCTCATTTTATGCAAAATCGTGCAGCGCTAGGGTGTAGTAAGGAAGTTGGGGGAAGCAGACCAGAGTCTTTTGTCTCTTTGAGGACTCTGGGAAGTAGCAAGGGAGTGTGAACCTTAAGGTGTGAAACAGCTGTGTACTGCCTTTTGTTCCTGAAGAAGGTATTTACCTGAGAGCCATGCTAGGCTCAGTGAGAACTCTGCTGACCGTCTGTCCCGCGGACATGCAGGGGCTCCATCAAGCTTGGTTGTCTGTTGTCTTTGTGTGTTTGGATTAAAGAATGTTAGCTACCGCTCACTGCTCGTCTGCAGGCTTTATTTAAATGGAAAACTTCCACAACACTATCTGAAATGGTGTCATGTTTTATCACCACATAATACAATGCTGCATTTTCTGTACATGCTCTGGTCACGTGTCAGATTGATTATTACAATTCTATCCTTGCAAACGTCTCTATAGACATCAACTGGTGTAAAATGCAGCTGCTCATCGTATTACCAGACCTTTCTATAGAAAATATTAATACTTTCTTTCAACAGCTTCACGGGCTCCCTGTAAAAATACTGCATAAATGTTAAGATTCTGTTTCTTACTTTCAAATCTCTCCATGATCTCGTACCTCCATTTATCTCTGATCTTCTGCACATGGCCACTCGTTCCTGTACTCTGAGATTTTCCTTTTCGGTTGCTCTTGTTATATTCCCTGCTCGCCTGACTATCTGAACACTATGAGCTTTCAGCCAAGTGGTGCCTCATATTTGGAACTCTTTCACACCACATTTGCATTATTGACCCCCTATCTCCAAAGCCAATGTTAAAACACATCTTATCAAGCGTTCCTATTCTCTTTGATTCTTTATTGCTGACTTTTTAATTATATGATGTTTTCCAACTGTTGGAACCTCTTGCATATTGTGATTTTGGTAGTTATTTCCCCAAAAGTTCATCTGGAAGTAGCGTTTTCAGTGGGATAAACATTTCATTACTCATCACAGTGACTTCTTTAGGTATTTAATTGCTTGTAAGGTGTCTTTGAGTGTCTTGAAAAGCACTTTGGTCTCAGAATCTCATCTCTGCTTTTCTGGTTCTGTTGGCTTCATCGGGTGATGGCCTCCAGCTCGCACTGGAACGGTTTGCAGCCGAGTGTGAAGCAGTGGGAATGAGAATCAGCACCTCCAAATCTGAGGCCATGGTCCTCATACGGAAAAGGGTGGAGTGCCCACTCCAGGTCCGGGACGAGTTCCTGCCCTAAGTGGAGGAGTTTGAGTATCTCGGGGTCTTGTTCGCGAGTGACGGGAGAAGGGAGCAGGAGATCAACAGACGGATTGGTGCTGCAGCCGCAGTGGACGCTGCACCAGTCTGTTGTGGTGAAGAGGGAGCTGAGTGTAAAAGCGAAGCTCTCAATTTACTAGTCGATCTACGACACTACCCTCACCTATGGTCACGAGCTGTGGGTACTAACCGAAAAAACAAGATTGCGGATGCAAGCAGCGGAAATGGACTTTCTCCAAAGGGTGGCCGGCCTCTTCCTCAGAGATAAGGTGAGAAGTTCAGTCATCCAAGAGGGGCTCAGAGTAAAGCTGCTGCTTCCTCCACATCGAAAGGAGTAACAGTTTTAATAATTTAGTAATGACACAACAGTAATTGCACAGCTTCACTTTACTTTCGGTCGTAAAACCAAAACTTGACGATGTTACTGTTTTATTGTAAATTTTGTGAATGGTTTTGTTGGGACGTATCAGTATAACTTTCTGACCAGTTTTATAGTCAAAAATATAACCATGTCAACAACAGGTCCAAACGACACTCATGTAGCCTACGTAGATTTTGCATAACATTGAAACTCATCAACCCGGTTGTACTAGTGTTTGTTGAGCCCAGAAGCAAATTCAGTGACTGGGCAGAAACAGTGATGTGTTTCAGCTTTTAAGAAGTATGTTTGGTCTCAAGAAAAGTAAAGTCAAAATTAAGGAAGGTGTTTTTGAAATCTTTTCCTAAAGTCCATGAACTAATGCTTAATGATGAGTTCAAAAGAAAAAGCCAGCTGAATTAAAAGCTTAGGAAGCATTCAAGCAGATAGTCCAGAATTTTCATGGCAATTACAGAACAGAGATTTATGCTAGACTTGTGTATAAGATCCTAAAAGCATATCAGGTACCAAATCTGGGAAATGTCAGTGATAAGGACACAGAATTGAGGATATTTTCAGGTAACGAGATTATTATTTGAGATGCATGAGATTTGCCTAGGTGCCTAGGTGAAGGAAGAAAAAAGCAATGGAGGCTAGATTGAAGACCAAATCAGGGAATAGACAGTTCATGCTTGCATCGAAATTATTGCCAGTACCACTACAGTATATGTAAACTCTAAAAGGTAACGATGGACTGCCTTCATAAGGGGTAACAATTTTATTACTCAGCAGTTGCTGAGTAATGTGAGACTGAGGTGGAAGAAAGGAGGTCTAGGTAACCCAAAATGATATCCTTTTTGTTTTCTTTTTAGCCATAAACATTGATTTTGCCAAACTTTATCCAAAATCATAACATTTCCTTTAACTCCGTTGTAGGTAGTTATAAACAAAGCATTTACATATCAACAGTCCTTAATCATATTTCGCAAATTTCATGTTCTGTTGACTGAATAATGATCATCTATCCAAAGTGTAGTCCATACTGTTTGTGCACAGTGTTTGGCAATGTGTTTACCCAATGGAATCTTTTAGAACATTCTCAGCATGTTTTGCTTCATCTGCTCTAATTTTCTTTTACTCCACCCAGTATATACCTGCTTCACCACTAACAGCGATCTTCAGTCTTCTCTCACAGAGTGAAGGAGTTCGAGAGGTGAGTTCAACCAGTTAAACATCTTTCTATGGCTTATCTTGCTTTCTGATATACTCTGTTATTAATTTATAATCACTATACAGAAGTAAGAAATAATCCATACTATTTAATCTTGCTTTTAGCTTTGGAGGGATTAAAAAGAAAATGTATGTATTGTGTATGTATAACATGTCATTCAAACGTCATACTTTTATGTTCTTTACTATTGAGTTTCTGTATCAACAATTCTTAGATCTAATGCACTGCAATAATTAAAATGCACTTTTATCACTTCATTTTTCTTTTCCAGTATCACTTTACATCTTTATCTAAAATAAAAATTAAATAATCTGAAAATCAACTGAGGGGCACAAAAAAAAAGTGAGAACTGAGTTCTCACGATGGGTGGCATAAAAATGTCAGTGCAAGTTCTGCTACTGTCATCTATTGGCATTGGTAAGTATCTCTGAACATTCAATTAGTCATTTAATAGAATATATATCCTTATCTAACACTTTTCTTTTTTATAAAAAAATCTATTGTATGTATGTCAGGACTGGTCTCTGCAACTGTAAGTGTTTTTTTTTTTCAAGATTAAATAATTAAATCAAAAACAATGAAATGCAATGAAATACTGAATTAACATGTTCTTCTATAAATTTACATTACAGTCCAACACAACAGAAGGTAAGTTTTTTTTATACATATAAACCATATGCAATTTTATATGGATATAAAATAAAATGTCACCTTTTTCCTCTTTTAAAAGTTAATCCATTAACATCATTCTTATCCATTTTCCATTAATTATTAATTTGAAAATGTTAATACATGTGTTCATTCATTTTCTTTTTTGCATTTTATAGGACCAGGTTTATCTGAAAACAGGTAGGCATGCAAACTCAAATAACAATTTGTAGACATAATACATTCCAGGGATGTTATTTTAGTTAAAGATGACTTTATTATTCATTTCTGTTACCGTGTTTTTTCTTCTTTAAGCAAAGCCACCACTCATACCAACGGTTTCCAGGAAACTTGCCATGCAGCAAATCTACAAGATGCCATTCAAAGAGTAAGCCTTTTGGAATTAATTTGAGTAAAAAATGATAAATTCATCTTTAAACCTTAAATTATTAAATGTCACCACAAAGCATTGTTGATAAATGACTCCCCCTTGTGCTAAGTTACTGACAGTAACCCAGTGCTTTCACCTGCTCTATGTGTTCTTAGAGCTCTGCTGCAGTGGACACACTGACAGGCGAGCTATCCTGTAAAAGGGGTAAAAATGCAAGCTTAACAGATGAAAAGTCGAGGATGGTGGAACAAAATCTCAGGCAGATTGTAGAGTCGACTTTACAAGTGTTCTTTGACCTGGTAAATGAGCTAATGCTTTACTTCAGTATAGTGTAGGTGTAAAACATGTAACAGCTTTTAAGAATGGTAAATGGCAAATTTGTCTTGTAACAGAACAACAATGTCCCTGGATTTGATGTTCTGGATATATTTGGAGTTCTGGACAGCCTTCGTTTGGGTAATGACAGTGACCCCGAATTCATCAGGCTGTGGTTCTCTGTGAAGATGATTCCTCTTTTGCCTTATGTCAATGGAAACTTCCTAAACCAGCTCAGCAAGCAGAACTTCAGCTGCACCTCTTTCCAAGAGATGTAAGTGAATAAATTCCATTTTACCAATTATTGCTGGTGACTGCTGTTAACTGCTTATGGAAATCATTAAAGACATAAACAATTTTAATTGAATATTCTAACATGTAACACATTTCTCACTGTGTATTGCATTGAATGTTGATGTCAGGGTCCCAAAGTCCACTGAAATCACTACTAAAAGGAAGAAAGAAATATGTGTATCACCTGATTGTTAAATTACAAGTCAGACCAAACAAGTTATGACTGTGTGACCCAGCTGTTGTAGAAGAGGCATAGACCTTAATATAAGGTGGTCGTTCGTGAAGCTGTTTTCTTTAAAATAAGAATGTTATATAATGATTCAAAAATTATGTAATTGAAAACAAGTCAATAGGAGAATTTCAACTGAAAATTGCTACCCACGATGTAAAACGCGGTTGGAAACTTTTCCAGACATGAAAAGACTGAGGTTAAAAGAGTTCACTATCCCATATTAGAATACCATATGAAATTAGCAAATTATCAAAGGAAATGAAAGTGTGGATGAATAAACGAAAGAAAAAAAGGTCTTATTCTGTGTAGAAGAGGTTGTGACAAAATGTACCAATTTGTTGATTACGATGATTTAAAATATCAATGGGATTTAAGTTTGAAATGTTTGTGATTGAATTATGTTGAATTTTGAATATGTTGAGTAATTAGTTATTGAAAGCTTTCTCTCAAATGTAGCATTCAGGCATTTGGAAGCCAAAAGGCATCCATGGACAGAGACACACAGCAAGCAGTCTTCACTTACTTCATCAAACCGTTCTTGTCAAGAAATGACTCAACAGGTAAAAGGAGAAACTCAAGCTCACTTTGGTTTTTCCATGACATCATGTGGTATATTACCCTGTCAATAACTTTCTTGCTTTTTCTGCAGATCCTGGCTGTGTCTCATCTATCACGGGGAGCCAAGCGTGGCTAAAGGCAAACCTTGGCGACTTCTCTGATTTTGCAACTGTGCAGGACTTGCAAGCCTTCAATCCTAATTTGTCCACTGTGAGTGCCAACTGCAGATGTACATCTTCCTGTAAACGGAATTCTTTTACCCAGAACATTTCCATGACTGCTGTCTTATATTATGCTGGTTCTCTTTTGTAGGCTGAATTGTTGTCAGTCCTCAGTCCTTCTCAGGTGGCACAGCTGGTACTGAGTTTGGGAGCCTCCAATAACACAGATTTGATTGATCGTGTGTTTGAGCGACTGCAAGAGGGCAACGCTCTAAAAAATGTGGATGGATTCCTCACACAACTGACAACCAATGGACAGGTATGCTAGGCTTCTAAAAGGGTGAAGGAGGACAATCCTGGTGTTTTATTCCAGCAGGATAAGACAGAATAAGACATTTGCTAAACCGCTACACAAGTCTTCAAGGAGTCTATCATAGAAAAGAATTGCTTGCAGCCTTTGTGCTGTGTTGTATGAGTACATTTGCAACATGCAGTCTCTGTATTGCTTAGCTTCTTTTCCACCTCAATTTCACAGATGCCAATTTTCGAGCCTGTTGTGAGAGATCGGATCATGAATACGACCTTCATCATCATCAGTCCACATTTCTCCACTTTCACGACAAACGACTATGAACTTTGGTTCCATGTGAAACTGATTCCTATCCTTGCCAGTTTTACTCCAGAAATGCTCATAAACGCAACCACAAAAATAAGCTGCACAAACTACCAAGTCATGTGAGTAGCTTTCTTGGAGCAATCAAGATTTTGTTGCAAATGAAAATGACAATAGTGACAAAGAACAGCATGAGAACGTTTTCTTTCAACTGTTGCAGTGTGAGTGGGTTGGCTTTAGTTATCCAGGAGATGTCACTGTACAGACGGCAAGAGATCACACATGGTCTGCTGGGCTATCTAAGAAATGCTGAAAATGCCATCAATGAGCCAGGTAGGGCAGACATAGGGTGCGTTATGTGCTTTCCAGTGTGAAATGTCTTGAAAAGCACTCAGACAAAAAACTTGCCCACAAATTCTTTCATGTCTACCTGTCAGAAACCTTCCTAAATTGAGCACATCCTAACTTTTGTTTGCATGCCTTAGCTTGCAGGCAACAAAATGAGAGTGATGCCCAATGGGTTAAAGCAAATCTGGGTCCATTCGTCCAATATACAGCGTACTCTGACCTCAAAGACTTCAACATCTCTACGGTAAGCCCTACATTGCACTTCTAGTCCTCCCTTAAGAACAGGAAAACAAAATTGTAGACTTAAGAAGACAAACACAGGAGTTTATTTTGCCATATAAAAAATACAAGCAAATCATAGAGCACACTTTCTTTGGTTGCAAACTATAATCCTTTACCCACAGCATTGGTCATTACTGCTGTCTGATATTATGTTGATTCCCTGTTGTAGGCTGGATTGTTGTCAACGCTCAATCCCTCTGAGGTGGCACAGCTGCTACTGAGCTCTGGAGCCTCAAATAACACAGATTTTATTGATCTTGTGTTTGAACAACTTGAACAGGGCAACGCTCTAAAAAATGTGGATGAATTCCTGACACAGCTGACAGCCAATGGACAGGTAGGCTAGCCTCCTAAAAGGGTGAAGGAGGACAATGCGGATATTTGATTCCAGAAGTAAATACAGAATAACACATCGGTCTCAACCGCTACATCCATTGTTGGCTATTGTATCTTAGAAAACAAATGGTTACAGCTTTTGTACCATGTTGTATGGGTGTACTTCCAACATGCAATCTCACATTTGCTTATGTCTTTTTCCACTTTAATATGACAGACCCCACATTTCCAGCCTGTTGTGAGAGATCGGGTCATGAATACGACCTTCATCATCATCAGTCCACATTTCTCCACTTTCACGACAAACGACTATGAACTTTGGTTCCATGTGAAACTGATTCCTATCCTTGCCAGTTTTACTCCAGAAATGCTGATAAACACAACCACAACCATCAGCTGCACGAACTACCAAGTCATGTGAGTAGCTTTCTTGGAGCAATCAAGATTTTGTTGCAAATAAAAATGACAATAGTGACAAAGAACAGCATGAGAACGTTTTCTTTCAACTGTTGCAGTGTGAGTGGGTTGGCTTTAGTTATCCAGGAGATGCCACTGTACAGACGGCAAGAGATCACACATGGTCTGCTGGGCTACCTAAGAAATGCTGACAATGCCATCAATGAGCCAGGTAGGGCAGACATAGGGTGCGTTATGTGCTTTCCAGTGTGAAATGTCTTGAAAAGCACTCAGACAAAAAACTTAAATTCTTTCATGTCTACCAGTCAGAAACCTTCCTAAATTGAGCACATCTTAAGTTTTGTCTGCGTGTCTTAGCTTGCAGGCAACAAAATGAGAGCGATGCCCAATGGGTTAAAGCAAATCTGGGTCCATTCATCCAATATTCAGCGTACTCTGACCTCAAAGACTTCAACATCTCTACGGTAATCTTCATATTACTCTTCCTGTCTTTCTTGAGAATAGCAAAGCAAAATTCTGGAAATTATACAAAAGACATGCATTTCATGAATTCTACTTTTTTGTATCCATAGCTGACAGTTCTGGACGTTCTTTCACCATCGCAGAAGGCTGAACTAATCCTAGATCCAAACAGTGGTGCTTTAAACGATGCACATGTTGTAAGGGAGGTGTTGACAAGCTTGACAGAGACCAGTGATTATGAGCAGCTCAACCAATTCTTCCAGGCTTTTGCAAACATCAACAAGCA
This sequence comes from Maylandia zebra, assembly GCF_041146795.1. Taxonomy (NCBI): domain Eukaryota; kingdom Metazoa; phylum Chordata; class Actinopteri; order Cichliformes; family Cichlidae; genus Maylandia; species Maylandia zebra. Next base: position 17,092,059 of record NC_135185.1, read on the forward strand.
GGTGAATTCTCATTGGTAACCTTACCTCAGTGCAAACATCAACAAATGTTAACAGTGTTCTTTCATAAGCCTGCTCAAGTGTTTAACTCAAAATGATCTATTTCTGATATGCTTCATGCCTTTAGGCATCCCTGCTGTACAGAAGTACAAAGATTTAGTTTAGATAAGCTCCCCCTCACCTCCACATTTCCACAAAGACTTCAGGACTTCCTCTCTGACCTTATTATGATCCCCTTCTCTTTTCAGAGAAATGTCACCTTCATCCAAAATCCAGATGTGCGAGACACCATTTTGAACCTGACCTTGACAGCCCTTGCTCCTCAGCTTAAAGACTTTCAGCCAGAAGACTATCAACAGTGGTTCCAGGTTTATTTGGTTCCTGTGATGGCGAGCATCCTTCCTAGCAGCTTGCGGGTGATCCCCAGTAACATCACCTGTGAATCCTACCAGGCTATGTAAGATATTTCTGATATCCACAGTTAGACATTTGGGTGTGCACAATGCCAAGCTGAGGCTCCTGACAAGTCACAATGAATTCTTTTCTTCCTTTAGATACGATGGTCTTGCGCAGAGTTTGGCAGCATTGCCACTGGACCTTTCACAGGGCGTGAGATCAAGCAAGCAGTACCTCCAGGACACATTCCCACGTATGTGGCAAATAGGCTTTCCTGACTAAACTTTTCTCAAAAGCCCAGTACCAGCACTGTAATGACTACTCCATTGATTTGTTTCCTTTCTTTTTCTTCCCAAACAGGCTGCTCAGTTCCAGCTTCCTTTGTGGTAAGATTAGTTTTTTGGGGTGTGTGTGTGTGTGTGTGTGTGTGTTGGGGGGGGGGGGGGGGGGGGTGTCTTACATGGGTTATCCAATAGTTGATCCAGGTTTGGCACACTAATTGGGCCAACTGTGACAAAGTCAAGGTATTTACACTTGAAGAAGATGTTTCCACTATACTAACAATCATATTTTCTTTGTCTTCAGTGCAAGGTGACCCCAGTTCATGGTGAGTCTGTCTAAAAGTAGACATTTCAACTCTAAGGATATAAATGCATTCTGAAGGACTATTATCTGACACACAACCATTCTCTTTTCACAGTGAATCTCATTTGTGATGGAGTTGATGGGTGGGTGAAATGCCGTTTTGTTCAATGTTGATTCTGTCTAGGTAAAATTCGTTAACACAGTGCAATTAAGGGGACATTGGATTTCAATTTATTGTGTTTTTTCCACAGTTCAAAACTTGAACAAATCCTGTCAGCTGGCAATTCCTCGGCAGCCCTGTGCAATTTCACCATCACAGAACATGCCTGTTCCTCTGTAAGATTCCTTTTTAAACTCCAAAAACAGAACATAGATTTTGCCCCATTATGGTTCTGAGACAAATCTCCATGAGCTCTGACAAAATGGCTGTACTCTTTGTCAATTTTCTTTTTCAAGGCTCCCTATCTCACATCCAGCAACTTGGTCACACTGCTGAACTGCACACTGAAAAGCCAAAACATATACCCAGTAGAAGTCTGGAAGCTTTTCTTCCAAAAAGCCTCTGCTGTACTGGACCAGGCCCTTGAGACATTTGCTAACATGGTAAGTACAAAATCACATTTTCACAATATTGCCGTTTCCCTGCGTGAAGTTTGGGTCCAGCTACAATTATTTTTCTGCCAATTCAAGGCCAGCAACAACACTTACCCGACCTCGTCAAATGTGCTCGAGGCTCTTGGAGAAGTGAGAATTGACAACTTCAACCAGGCACAACTACAGAGTGAGGAGTTCATTACCAGCTGGTTCAAAACAAAGATCCGTCCGTTTCTGGCCGTTCCATCTTTCAACTTCCTATTTTGCCTTAGCTCCAAAAACTTCAGCTGCCAGACATACCAGACTGTGTAAGTAAATATGAGACATATTGCTCTATTCTGCAAACTTGCAGTTGACTAGAAGTTTAGATGTTGAAAGCTTTCTCTCAAATGTAGCATTCAGGCATTTGGAAGCCAAAAGGCATCCATGGACAGAGACACACAGCAAGCAGTCTTCACTCACTTCATCAAACCGTTCTTGTCAAGAAATGACTCAACAGGTAAAAGGAGAAACTCAAGCTCACTTTGGTTTTTCCATGACAACATGTGGTATATTACCCTGTCAATAACTTTCTTGCTTTTTCTGCAGATCCTGGCTGTGTCTCATCTATCACGGGGAGCCAAGCGTGGCTAAAGGCAAACCTTGGCGACTTCTCTGATTTTGCAACTGTGCAGGACTTGCAAGCCTTCAATCCTAATTTGTCCACTGTGAGTGCCAACTGCAGATGTACATCTTCCTGTAAACGGAATTCTTTTACCCAGAACATTTCCATGACTGCTGTCTTATATTATGCTGGTTCTCTTTTGTAGGCTGAATTGTTGTCAGTCTTTAGTCCTTCTCAGATGGCACAGCTGGTACTGAGTTTGGGAGCCTCCAATAACACAGATTTGATTGATCGTGTGTTTGAGCGACTGCAAGAGGGCAACGCTCTAAAAAATGTGGATGGATTCCTCACACAACTGACAGCCAATGGACAGGTATGCTAGGCTTCTAAAAGGGTGAAGGAGGACAATCCTGGTGTTTTATTCCAGCAGGATAAGACAGAATAAGACATTTGCTAAACCGCTACACAAGTCTTCAAGGAGTCTATCATAGAAAAGAATTGCTTGCAGCCTTTGTGCTGTGTTGTATGAGTACATTTGCAACATGCAGTCTCTGTATTGCTTAGCTTCTTTTCCACCTCAATTTCACAGATGCCAATTTTCGAGCCTGTTGTGAGAGATCGGATCATGAATACGACCTTCATCATCATCAGTCCACATTTCTCCACTTTCACGACAAACGACTATGAACTTTGGTTCCATGTGAAACTGATTCCTATCCTTGCCAGTTTTACTCCAGAAATGCTCATAAACGCAACCACAAAAATAAGCTGCACAAACTACCAAGTCATGTGAGTAGCTTTCTTGGAGCAATCAAGATTTTGTTGCAAATGAAAATGACAATAGTGACAAAGAACAGCATGAGAACGTTTTCTTTCAACTGTTGCAGTGTGAGTGGGTTGGCTTTAGTTATCCAGGAGATGCCACTGTACAGACGGCAAGAGATCACACATGGTCTGCTGGGCTATCTAAGAAATGCTGAAAATGCCATCAATGAGCCAGGTAGGGCAGACATAGGGTGCGTTATGTGCTTTCCAGTGTGAAATGTCTTGAAAAGCACTCAGACAAAAAACTTGCCCACAAATTCTTTCATGTCTACCAGTCAGAAACCTTCCTAAATTGAGCACATCCTAACTTTTGTTTGCATGCCTTAGCTTGCAGGCAACAAAATGAGAGTGATGCCCAATGGGTTAAAGCAAATCTGGGTCCATTCGTCCAATATACAGCGTACTCTGACCTCAAAGACTTCAACATCTCTACGGTAAGCCCTACATTGCACTTCTAGTCCTCCCTTAAGAGCAGGAAAACAAAATTGTAGACTTAAGAAGACAAACACAGGAGTTTATTTTGCCATATCAAAAAGTACAAGCAAATCATAGAGCACACTTTCTTTGGTTGCAAACTGTAATCCTTTACCCACAGCATTGGTCATTACTGCTGTCTGATATTATGTTGATTCCCTGTTGTAGGCTGGATTGTTGTCGACGCTCAATCCCTCTGAGGTGGCACAGCTGCTACTGAGCTCTGGAGCCTCAAATAACACAGATTTTATTGATCTTGTGTTTGAACAACTTGAACAGGGCAACGCTCTAAAAAATGTGGATGAATTCCTGACACAGCTGACAGCCAATGGACAGGTAGGCTAGCCTCCTAAAAGGGTGAAGGAGGACAATGCGGATATTTGATTCCAGAAGTAAACAGAATAAAACATCGGTCTCAACCGCTACATCCATTGTTGGCTATTGTATCTTAGAAAACAAATGGTTACAGCCTTTGTACCATGTTGTATGGGTGTACTTCCAACATGCAATCTCACATTTGCTTATGTCTTTTTCCACTTTAATATGACAGACCCCACATTTCCAGCCTGTTGTGAGAGATCGGGTCATGAATACGACCTTCATCATCATCAGTCCACATTTCTCCACTTTCACGACAAACGACTATGAACTTTGGTTCCATGTGAAACTGATTCCTATCCTTGCCAGTTTTACTCCAGAAATGCTCATAAACGCAACCACAACCATCAGCTGCACAAACTACCAAGTCATGTGAGTAGCTTTCTTGGAGCAATCAAGATTTTGTTGTAACAGAAAATGACAATAGTGACAAAGAACAGCATGAGAACGTTTTCTTTCAACTGTTGCAGTGTGAGTGGGTTGGCTTTAGTTATCCAGGAGATGCCACTGTACAGACGGCAAGAGATCACACATGGTCTGCTGGGCTACCTAAGAAATGCTGACAATGCCATCAATGAGCCAGGTAGGGCAAACATAGGGTGCGTTATGTGCTTTCCAGTGTGAAATGTCTTGAAAAGCACTCAGACAAAAAACTTGCCCACAAATTCTTTCATGTCTACCTGTCAGAAACTTTCCTAAATTGAGCACATCCTAACTTTTGTTTGCATGCCTTAGCTTGCAGGCAACAAAATGAGAGTGATGCCCAATGGGTTAAAGCAAAGCTGGGTCCATTCGTCCAATATACAGCGTACTCTGACCTCAAAGACTTCAACATCTCTACGGTAAGCCCTACATTGCACTTCTAGTCCTCCCTTAAGAACAGGAAAACAAAATTGTAGACTTAAGAAGACAAACACAGGAGTTTATTTTGCCATATAAAAAATACAAGCAAATCATAGAACACACTTTCTTTGGTTGCAAACTGTAATCCTTTACCCACAGCATTGGTCATTACTGCTGTCTGATATTATGTTGATTCCCTGTTGTAGGCTGGATTGTTGTCAACGCTCAATCCCTCTGAGGTGGCACAGCTGCTACTGAGCTCTGGAGCCTCAAATAACACAGATTTTATTGATCTTGTGTTTGAACAACTTGAACAGGGCAACGCTCTAAAAAATGTGGATGAATTCCTGACACAGCTGACAGCCAATGGACAGGTAGGCTAGCCTCCTAAAAGGGTGAAGGAGGACAATGCGGATATTTGATTCCAGAAGTAAACAGAATAAAACATCGGTCTCAACCGCTACATCCATTGTTGGCTATTGTATCTTAGAAAACAAATGGTTACAGCCTTTGTACCATGTTGTATGGGTGTACTTCCAACATGCAATCTCACATTTGCTTATGTCTTTTTCCACTTTAATATGACAGACCCCACATTTCCAGCCTGTTGTGAGAGATCGGGTCATGAATACGACCTTCATCATCATCAGTCCACATTTCTCCACTTTCACGACAAACGACTATGAACTTTGGTTCCATGTGAAACTGATTCCTATCCTTGCCAGTTTTACTCCAGAAATGCTGATAAACACAACCACAACCATCAGCTGCACGAACTACCAAGTCATGTGAGTAGCTTTCTTGGAGCAATCAAGATTTTGTTGCAAATGAAAATGACAATAGTGACAAAGAACAGCATGAGAACGTTTTCTTTCAACTGTTGCAGTGTGAGTGGGTTGGCTTTAGTTATCCAGGAGATGCCACTGTACAGACGGCAAGAGATCACACATGGTCTGCTGGGCTACCTAAGAAATGCTGACAATGCCATCAATGAGCCAGGTAGGGCAGACATAGGGTGTGTTATGTGCTTTCCAGTGTGAAATGTCTTGAAAAGCACTCAGACAAAAAACTTAAATTCTTTCATGTCTACCAGTCAGAAACCTTCCTAAATTGAGCACATCTTAAGTTTTGTCTGCGTGTCTTAGCTTGCAGGCAACAAAATGAGAGCGATGCCCAATGGGTTAAAGCAAATCTGGGTCCATTCATCCAATATTCAGCGTACTCTGACCTCAAAGACTTCAACATCTCTACGGTAATCTTCATATTACTCTTCCTGTCTTTCTTGAGAATAGCAAAGCAAAATTCTGGAAATTATACAAAAGACATGCATTTCATGAATTCTACTTTTTTGTATCCATAGCTGACAGTTCTGGACGTTCTTTCACCATCGCAGAAGGCTGAACTAATCCTAGATCCAAACAGTGGTGCTTTAAACGATGCACATGTTGTAAGGGAGGTGTTGACAAGCTTGACAGAGACCAGTGATTATGAGCAGCTCAACCAATTCTTCCAGGCTTTTGCAAACATCAACAAGCAGGTGAATTCTCATTGGTAACCTTACCTCAGTGCAAACATCAACAAATGTTAACAGTGTTCTTTCATAAGCCTGCTCAAGTGTTTAACTCAAAATGATCTATTTCTGATATGCTTCATGCCTTTAGGCATCCCTGCTGTACAGAAGTACAAAGATTTAGTTTAGATAAGCTCCCCCTCACCTCCACATTTCCACAAAGACTTCAGGACTTCCTCTCTGACCTTATTATGATCCCCTTCTCTTTTCAGAGAAATGTCACCTTCATCCAAAATCCAGATGTGCGAGACACCATTTTGAACCTGACCTTGACAGCCCTTGCTCCTCAGCTTAAAGACTTTCAGCCAGAAGACTATCAACAGTGGTTCCAGGTTTATTTGGTTCCTGTGATGGCGAGCATCCTTCCTAGCAGCTTGCGGGTGATCCCCAGTAACATCACCTGTGAATCCTACCAGGCTATGTAAGATATTTCTGATATCCACAGTTAGACATTTGGGTGTGCACAATGCCAAGCTGAGGCTCCTGACAAGTCACAATGAATTCTTTTCTTCCTTTAGATACGATGGTCTTGCGCAGAGTTTGGTAGCATTGCCACTGGACCTTTCACAGGGCGTGAGATCAAGCAAGCAGTACCTCCAGGACACATTCCCACGTATGTGGCAAATAGGCTTTCCTGACTAAACTTTTCTCAAAAGCCCAGTACCAGCACTGTAATGACTACTCCATTGATTTGTTTCCTTTCTTTTTCTTCCCAAACAGGCTGCTCAGTTCCAGCTTCCTTTGTGGTAAGATTAGTTTTTTGGGGTGTGTGTGTGTGTGTGTGTGGGGGGGGGGGGGGGGGGGGGGGGGTGTCTTGCATGGGTTATCCAATATTTGATCCAGGTTTGGCACACTAATTGGGCCAACTGTGACAAAGTCAAGGTATTTACACTTGAAGAAGATGTTTCCACTATACTAACAATCATATTTTCTTTGTCTTCAGTGCAAGGTGACCCCAGTTCATGGTGAGTCTGTCTAAAAGTAGACATTTCAACTCTAAGGATATAAATGCATTCTGAAGGACTATTATCTGACACACAACCATTCTCTTTTCACAGTGAATCTCATTTGTGATGGAGTTGATGGGTGGGTGAAATGCCGTTTTGTTCAATGTTGATTCTGTCTAGGTAAAATTCGTTAACACAGTGCAATTAAGGGGACATTGGATTTCAATTTATTGTGTTTTTTCCACAGTTCAAAACTTGAACAAATCCTGTCAGCTGGCAATTCCTCGGCAGCCCTGTGCAATTTCACCATCACAGAACATGCCTGTTCCTCTGTAAGATTCCTTTTTAAACTCCAAAAACAGAACATAGATTTTGCCCCATTATGGTTCTGAGACAAATCTCCATGAGCTCTGACAAAATGGCTGTATTCTTTGTCAATTTTCTTTTTCAAGGCTCCCTATCTCACATCCAGCAACTTGGTCACACTGCTGAACTGCACACTGAAAAGCCAAAACATATACCCAGTAGAAGTCTGGAAGCTTTTCTTCCAAAAAGCCTCTGCTGTACTGGACCAGGCCCTTGAGACATTTGCTAACATGGTAAGTACAAAATCACATTTTCACAATATTGCCGTTTCCCTGCGTGAAGTTTGGGTCCAGCTACAATTATTTTTCTGCCAATTCAAGGCCAGCAACAACACTTACCCGACCTCGTCAAATGTGCTCGAGGCTCTTGGAGAAGTGAGAATTGACAACTTCAACCAGGCACAACTACAGAGTGAGGAGTTCATTACCAGCTGGTTCAAAACAAAGATCCGTCCGTTTCTGGCCGTTCCATCTTTCAACTTCCTATTTTGCCTTAGCTCCAAAAACTTCAGCTGCCAGACATACCAGACTGTGTAAGTAAATATGAGACATATTGCTCTATTCTGCAAACTTGCAGTTGACTAGAAGTTTAGATGTTGAAAGCTTTCTCTCAAATGTAGCATTCAGGCATTTGGAAGCCAAAAGGCATCCATGGACAGAGACACACAGCAAGCAGTCTTCACTCACTTCATCAAACCGTTCTTGTCAAGAAATGACTCAACAGGTAAAAGGAGAAACTCAAGCTCACTTTGGTTTTTCCATGACAACATGTGGTATATTACCCTGTCAATAACTTTCTTGCTTTTTCTGCAGATCCTGGCTGTGTCTCATCTATCACGGGGAGCCAAGCGTGGCTAAAGGCAAACCTTGGCGACTTCTCTGATTTTGCAACTGTGCAGGACTTGCAAGCCTTCAATCCTAATTTGTCCACTGTGAGTGCCAACTGCAGATGTACATCTTCCTGTAAACGGAATTCTTTTACCCAGAACATTTCCATGACTGCTGTCTTATATTATGCTGGTTCTCTTTTGTAGGCTGAATTGTTGTCAGTCTTTAGTCCTTCTCAGATGGCACAGCTGGTACTGAGTTTGGGAGCCTCCAATAACACAGATTTGATTGATCGTGTGTTTGAGCGACTGCAAGAGGGCAACGCTCTAAAAAACGTGGATGGATTCCTCACACAACTGACAGCCAATGGACAGGTATGCTAGGCTTCTAAAAGGGTGAAGGAGGACAATCCTGGTGTTTTATTCCAGCAGGATAAGACAGAATAAGACATTTGCTAAACCGCTACACAAGTCTTCATGGAGTCTATCATAGAAAAGAATTGCTTGCAGCCTTTGTACCATGTTGTATGAGTACATTTGCAACATGCAGTCTCTGTATTGCTTAGCTTCTTTTCCACCTCAATTTCACAGATGCCAATTTTCGAGCCTGTTGTGAGAGATCGGGTCATGAATACGACCTTCATCATCATCAGTCCACATTTCTCCACTTTCACGACAAACGACTATGAACTTTGGTTCCATGTGAAACTGATTCCTATCCTTGCCAGTTTTACTCCAGAAATGCTGATAAACACAACCACAAAAATCAGCTGCACAAACTACCAAGTCATGTGAGTAGCTTTCTTGGAGCAATCAAGATTTTGTTGCAAATGAAAATGACAATAGTGACAAAGAACAGCATGAGAACATTTTCTTTCAACTGTTGCAGTGTGAGTGGGTTGGCTTTAGTTATCCAGGAGATGCCACTGTACAGACGGCAAGAGATCACACATGGTCTGCTGGGCTATCTAAGAAATGCTGAAAATGCCATCAATGAGCCAGGTAGGGCAGACATAGGGTGCGTTATGTGCTTTCCAGTGTGAAATGTCTTGAAAAGCACTCAGACAAAAAACTTGCCCACAAATTCTTTCATGTCTACCAGTCAGAAACCTTCCTAAATTGAGCACATCCTAACTTTTGTTTGCATGCCTTAGCTTGCAGGCAACAAAATGAGAGTGATGCCCAATGGGTTAAAGCAAATCTGGGTCCATTCGTCCAATATACAGCGTACTCTGACCTCAAAGACTTCAACATCTCTACGGTAAGCCCTACATTGCACTTCTAGTCCTCCCTTAAGAGCAGGAAAACAAAATTGTAGACTTAAGAAGACAAACACAGGAGTTTATTTTGCCATATCAAAAAGTACAAGCAAATCATAGAGCACACTTTCTTTGGTTGCAAACTGTAATCCTTTACCCACAGCATTGGTCATTACTGCTGTCTGATATTATGTTGATTCCCTGTTGTAGGCTGGATTGTTGTCGACGCTCAATCCCTCTGAGGTGGCACAGCTGCTACTGAGCTCTGGAGCCTCAAATAACACAGATTTTATTGATCTTGTGTTTGAACAACTTGAACAGGGCAACGCTCTAAAAAATGTGGATGAATTCCTGACACAGCTGACAGCCAATGGACAGGTAGGCTAGCCTCCTAAAAGGGTGAAGGAGGACAATGCGGATATTTGATTCCAGAAGTAAACAGAATAAAACATCGGTCTCAACCGCTACATCCATTGTTGGCTATTGTATCTTAGAAAACAAATGGTTACAGCCTTTGTACCATGTTGTATGGGTGTACTTCCAACATGCAATCTCACATTTGCTTATGTCTTTTTCCACTTTAATATGACAGACCCCACATTTCCAGCCTGTTGTGAGAGATCGGGTCATGAATACGACCTTCATCATCATCAGTCCACATTTCTCCACTTTCACGACAAACGACTATGAACTTTGGTTCCATGTGAAACTGATTCCTATCCTTGCCAGTTTTACTCCAGAAATGCTCATAAACGCAACCACAAAAATAAGCTGCACAAACTACCAAGTCATGTGAGTAGCTTTCTTGGAGCAATCAAGATTTTGTTGCAAATGAAAATGATAATAGTGACAAAGAACAGCATGAGAACGTTTTCTTTCAACTGTTGCAGTGTGAGTGGGTTGGCTTTAGTTATCCAGGAGATGCCACTGTACAGACGGCAAGAGATCACACATGGTCTGCTGGGCTACCTAAGAAATGCTGACAATGCCATCAATGAGCCAGGTAGGGCAAACATAGGGTGCGTTATGTGCTTTCCAGTGTGAAATGTCTTGAAAAGCACTCAGACAAAAAACTTGCCCACAAATTCTTTCATGTCTACCTGTCAGAAACTTTCCTAAATTGAGCACATCCTAACTTTTGTTTGCATGCCTTAGCTTGCAGGCAACAAAATGAGAGTGATGCCCAATGGGTTAAAGCAAAGCTGGGTCCATTCGTCCAATATACAGCGTACTCTGACCTCAAAGACTTCAACATCTCTACGGTAAGCCCTACATTGCACTTCTAGTCCTCCCTTAAGAACAGGAAAACAAAATTGTAGACTTAAGAAGACAAACACAGGAGTTTATTTTGCCATATAAAAAATACAAGCAAATCATAGAACACACTTTCTTTGGTTGCAAACTGTAATCCTTTACCCACAGCATTGGTCATTACTGCTGTCTGATATTATGTTGATTCCCTGTTGTAGGCTGGATTGTTGTCAACGCTCAATCCCTCTGAGGTGGCACAGCTGCTACTGAGCTCTGGAGCCTCAAATAACACAGATTTTATTGATCTTGTGTTTGAACAACTTGAACAGGGCAACGCTCTAAAAAATGTGGATGAATTCCTGACACAGCTGACAGCCAATGGACAGGTAGGCTAGCCTCCTAAAAGGGTGAAGGAGGACAATGCGGATATTTGATTCCAGAAGTAAACAGAATAAAACATCGGTCTCAACCGCTACATCCATTGTTGGCTATTGTATCTTAGAAAACAAATGGTTACAGCCTTTGTACCATGTTGTATGGGTGTACTTCCAACATGCAATCTCACATTTGCTTATGTCTTTTTCCACTTTAATATGACAGACCCCACATTTCCAGCCTGTTGTGAGAGATCGGGTCATGAATACAACCTTCATCATCATCAGTCCACATTTCTCCACTTTCACGACAAACGACTATGAACTTTGGTTCCATGTGAAACTGATTCCTATCCTTGCCAGTTTTACTCCAGAAATGCTGATAAACACAACCACAACCATCAGCTGCACGAACTACCAAGTCATGTGAGTAGCTTTCTTGGAGCAATCAAGATTTTGTTGCAAATGAAAATGACAATAGTGACAAAGAACAGCATGAGAACGTTTTCTTTCAACTGTTGCAGTGTGAGTGGGTTGGCTTTAGTTATCCAGGAGATGCCACTGTACAGACGGCAAGAGATCACACATGGTCTGCTGGGCTACCTAAGAAATGCTGACAATGTCATCAATGAGCCAGGTAGGGCAGACATAGGGTGTGTTATGTGCTTTCCAGTGTGAAATGTCTAGAAAAGCACTCAGACAAAAAACTTAAATTCTTTCATGTCTACCAGTCACAAACCTTCCTAAATTGAGCACATCTTAAGTTTTGTCTGCGTGTCTTAGCTTGCAGGCAACAAAATGAGAGCGATGCCCAATGGGTTAAAGCAAATCTGGGTCCATTCATCCAATATTCAGCGTACTCTGACCTCAAAGACTTCAACATCTCTACGGTAATCTTCATATTACTCTTCCTGTCTTTCTTGAGAATAGCAAAGCAAAATTCTGGAAATTATACAAAAGACATGCATTTCATGAATTCTACTTTTTTGTATCCATAGCTGACAGTTCTGGACGTTCTTTCACCATCGCAGAAGGCTGAACTAATCCTAGATCCAAACAGTGGTGCTTTAAACGATGCACATGTTGTAAGGGAGGTGTTGACAAGCTTGACAGAGACCAGTGATTATGAGCAGCTCAACCAATTCTTCCAGGCTTTTGCAAACATCAACAAGCAGGTGAATTCTCATTGGTAACCTTACCTCAGTGCAAACATCAACAAATGTTAACAGTGTTCTTTCATAAGCCTGCTCAAGTGTTTAACTCAAAATGATCTATTTCTGATATGCTTCATGCCTTTAGGCATCCCTGCTGTACAGAAGTACAAAGATTTAGTTTAGATAAGCTCCCCCTCACCTCCACATTTCCACAAAGACTTCAGGACTTCCTCTCTGACCTTATTATGATCCCCTTCTCTTTTCAGAGAAATGTCACCTTCATCCAAAATCCAGATGTGCGAGACACCATTTTGAACCTGACCTTGACAGCCCTTGCTCCTCAGCTTAAAGACTTTCAGCCAGAAGACTATCAACAGTGGTTCCAGGTTTATTTGGTTCCTGTGATGGCGAGCATCCTTCCTAGCAGCTTGCGGGTGATCCCCAGTAACATCACCTGTGAATCCTACCAGGCTATGTAAGATATTTCTGATATCCACAGTTAGACATTTGGGTGTGCACAATGCCAAGCTGAGGCTCCTGACAAGTCACAATGAATTCTTTTCTTCCTTTAGATACGATGGTCTTGCGCAGAGTTTGGCAGCATTGCCACTGGACCTTTCACAGGGCGTGAGATCAAGCAAGCAGTACCTCCAGGACACATTCCCACGTATGTGGCAAATAGGCTTTCCTGACTAAACTTTTCTCAAAAGCCCAGTACCAGCACTGTAATGACTACTCCATTGATTTGTTTCCTTTCTTTTTCTTCCCAAACAGGCTGCTCAGTTCCAGCTTCCTTTGTGGTAAGATTAGTTTTTTGGGGTGTGTGTGTGTGTGTGTGTGGGGGGGGGGGGGGGGGGGTGTCTTGCATGGGTTATCCAATATTTGATCCAGGTTTGGCACACTAATTGGGCCAACTGTGACAAAGTCAAGGTATTTACACTTGAAGAAGACGTTTCCACTATACTAACAATCATATTTTCTTTGTCTTCAGTGCAAGGTGACCCCAGTTCATGGTGAGTCTGTCTAAAAGTAGACATTTCAACTCTAAGGATATAAATGCATTCTGAAGGACTATTATCTGACACACAACCATTCTCTTTTCACAGTGAATCTCATTTGTGATGGAGTTGATGGGTGGGTGAAATGCCGTTTTGTTCAATGTTGATTCTGTCTAGGTAAAATTCGTTAACACAGTGCAATTAAGGGGACATTGGATTTCAATTTATTGTGTTTTTTCCACAGTTCAAAACTTGAACAAATCCTGTCAGCTGGCAATTCCTCGGCAGCCCTGTGCAATTTCACCATCACAGAACATGCCTGTTCCTCTGTAAGATTCCTTTTTAAACTCCAAAAACAGAACATAGATTTTGCCCCATTATGGTTCTGAGACAAATCTCCATGAGCTCTGACAAAATGGCTGTATTCTTTGTCAATTTTCTTTTTCAAGGCTCCCTATCTCACATCCAGCAACTTGGTCACACTGCTGAACTGCACACTGAAAAGCCAAAACATATACCCAGTAGAAGTCTGGAAGCTTTTCTTCCAAAAAGCCTCTGCTGTACTGGACCAGGCCCTTGAGACATTTGCTAACATGGTAAGTACAAAATCACATTTTCACAATATTGCCGTTTCCCTGCATGAAGTTTGGGTCCAGCTACAATTGTTTTTCTGCCAATTCAAGGCCAGCAACAACACTTACCCGACCTCGTCAAATGTGCTCGAGGCTCTTGGAGAAGTGAGAATTGACAACTTCAACCAGGCACAACTACAGAGTGAGGAGTTCATTACCAGCTGGTTCAAAACAAAGATCCGTCCGTTTCTGGCCGTTCCATCTTTCAACTTCCTATTTTGCCTTAGCTCCAAAAACTTCAGCTGCCAGACATACCAGACTGTGTAAGTAAATATGAGACATATTGCTCTATTCTGCAAACTTGCAGTTGACTAGAAGTTTAGATGTTGAAAGCTTTCTCTCAAATGTAGCATTCAGGCATTTGGAAGCCAAAAGGCATCCATGGACAGAGACACACAGCAAGCAGTCTTCACTCACTTCATCAAACCGTTCTTGTCAAGAAATGACTCAACAGGTAAAAGGAGAAACTCAAGCTCACTTTGGTTTTTCCATGACAACATGTGGTATATTACCCTGTCAATAACTTTCTTGCTTTTTCTGCAGATCCTGGCTGTGTCTCATCTATCACGGGGAGCCAAGCGTGGCTAAAGGCAAACCTTGGCGACTTCTCTGATTTTGCAACTGTGCAGGACTTGCAAGCCTTCAATCCTAATTTGTCCACTGTGAGTGCCAACTGCAGATGTACATCTTCCTGTAAACGGAATTCTTTTACCCAGAACATTTCCATGACTGCTGTCTTATATTATGCTGGTTCTCTTTTGTAGGCTGAATTGTTGTCAGTCTTTAGTCCTTCTCAGATGGCACAGCTGGTACTGAGTTTGGGAGCCTCCAATAACACAGATTTGATTGATCGTGTGTTTGAGCGACTGCAAGAGGGCAACGCTCTAAAAAACGTGGATGGATTCCTCACACAACTGACAGCCAATGGACAGGTATGCTAGGCTTCTAAAAGGGTGAAGGAGGACAATCCTGGTGTTTTATTCCAGCAGGATAAGACAGAATAAGACATTTGCTAAACCGCTACACAAGTCTTCATGGAGTCTATCATAGAAAAGAATTGCTTGCAGCCTTTGTACCATGTTGTATGAGTACATTTGCAACATGCAGTCTCTGTATTGCTTAGCTTCTTTTCCACCTCAATTTCACAGATGCCAATTTTCCAGCCTGTTGTGAGAGATCGGATCATGAATACGACCTTCATCATCATCAGTCCACATTTCTCCACTTTCACGACAAACGACTATGAACTTTGGTTCCATGTGAAACTGATTCCTATCCTTGCCAGTTTTACTCCAGAAATGCTCATAAACACAACCACAAAAATCAGCTGCACAAACTACCAAGTCATGTGAGTAGCTTTCTTGGAGCAATCAAGATTTTGTTGCAAATGAAAATGACAATAGTGACAAAGAACAGCATGAGAACGTTTTCTTTCAACTGTTGCAGTGTGAGTGGGTTGGCTTTAGTTATCCAGGAGATGCCACTGTACAGACGGCAAGAGATCACACATGGTCTGCTGGGCTATCTAAGAAATGCTGACAATGCCATCAATGAGCCAGGTAGGGCAGACATAGGGTGCGTTATGTGCTTTCCAGTGTGAAATGTCTTGAAAAGCACTCAGACAAAAAACTTGCCCACAAATTCTTTCATGTCTACCAGTCAGAAACCTTCCTAAATTGAGCACATCCTAACTTTTGTTTGCATGCCTTAGCTTGCAGGCAACAAAATGAGAGTGATGCCCAATGGGTTAAAGCAAATCTGGGTCCATTCGTCCAATATACAGCGTACTCTGACCTCAAAGACTTCAACATCTCTACGGTAAGCCCTACATTGCACTTCTAGTCCTCCCTTAAGAGCAGGAAAACAAAATTGTAGACTTAAGAAGACAAACACAGGAGTTTATTTTGCCATATCAAAAAGTACAAGCAAATCATAGAGCACACTTTCTTTGGTTGCAAACTGTAATCCTTTACCCACAGCATTGGTCATTACTGCTGTCTGATATTATGTTGATTCCCTGTTGTAGGCTGGATTGTTGTCGACGCTCAATCCCTCTGAGGTGGCACAGCTGCTACTGAGCTCTGGAGCCTCAAATAACACAGATTTTATTGATCTTGTGTTTAAACAACTTGAACAGGGCAACGCTCTAAAAAATGTGGATGAATTCCTGACACAGCTGACAGCCAATGGACAGGTAGGCTAGCCTCCTAAAAGGGTGAAGGAGGACAATGCGGATATTTGATTCCAGAAGTAAACAGAATAAAACATCGGTCTCAACCGCTACATCCATTGTTGGCTATTGTATCTTAGAAAACAAATGGTTACAGCCTTTGTACCATGTTGTATGGGTGTACTTCCAACATGCAATCTCACATTTGCTTATGTCTTTTTCCACTTTAATATGACAGACCCCACATTTCCAGCCTGTTGTGAGAGATCGGGTCATGAATATGACCTTCATCATCATCAGTCCACATTTCTCCACTTTCACGACAAACGACTATGAACTTTGGTTCCATGTGAAACTGATTCCTATCCTTGCCAGTTTTACTCCAGAAATGCTCATAAACGCAACCACAACCATCAGCTGCACAAACTACCAAGTCATGTGAGTAGCTTTCTTGGAGCAATCAAGATTTTGTTGCAAATGAAAATGATAATAGTGACAAAGAACAGCATGAGAACGTTTTCTTTCAACTGTTGCAGTGTGAGTGGGTTGGCTTTAGTTATCCAGGAGATGCCACTGTACAGACGGCAAGAGATCACACATGGTCTGCTGGGCTACCTAAGAAATGCTGACAATGCCATCAATGAGCCAGGTAGGGCAAACATAGGGTGCGTTATGTGCTTTCCAGTGTGAAATGTCTTGAAAAGCACTCAGACAAAAAACTTGCCCACAAATTCTTTCATGTCTACCTGTCAGAAACTTTCCTAAATTGAGCACATCCTAACTTTTGTTTGCATGCCTTAGCTTGCAGGCAACAAAATGAGAGTGATGCCCAATGGGTTAAAGCAAAGCTGGGTCCATTCGTCCAATATACAGCGTACTCTGACCTCAAAGACTTCAACATCTCTACGGTAAGCCCTACATTGCACTTCTAGTCCTCCCTTAAGAACAGGAAAACAAAATTGTAGACTTAAGAAGACAAACACAGGAGTTTATTTTGCCATATAAAAAATACAAGCAAATCATAGAACACACTTTCTTTGGTTGCAAACTGTAATCCTTTACCCACAGCATTGGTCATTACTGCTGTCTGATATTATATTGATTCCTTGTTGTAGGCTGGATTGTTGTCAACGCTCAATCCCTCTGAGGTGGCACAGCTGCTACTGAGCTCTGGAGCCTCAAATAACACAGATTTTATTGATCTTGTGTTTGAACAACTTGAACAGGGCAACGCTCTAAAAAATGTGGATGAATTCCTGACACAGCTGACAGCCAATGGACAGGTAGGCTAGCCTCCTAAAAGGGTGAAGGAGGACAATGTGGATATTTGATTCCAGAAGTAAACAGAATAAAACATCGGTCTCAACCGCTACATCCATTGTTGGCTATTGTATGTTAGAAAACAAATGGTTACAGCCTTTGTACCATGTTGTATGGGTGTACTTCCAACATGCAATCTCACATTTGCTTATGTCTTTTTCCACTTTAATATGACAGACCCCACATTTCCAGCCTGTTGTGAGAGATCGGGTCATGAATACGACCTTCATCATCATCAGTCCACATTTCTCCACTTTCACGACAAACGACTATGAACTTTGGTTCCATGTGAAACTGATTCCTATCCTTGCCAGTTTTACTCCAGAAATGCTGATAAACACAACCACAACCATCAGCTGCACGAACTACCAAGTCATGTGAGTAGCTTTCTTGGAGCAATCAAGATTTTGGTGTAACAGAAAATGACAATAGTGACAAAGAACAGCATGAGAACGTTTTCTTTCAACTGTTGCAGTGTGAGTGGGTTGGCTTTAGTTATCCAGGACATGCCACTGTACAGACGGCAAGAGATCACACATGGTCTGCTGGGCTACCTAAGAAATGCTGACAATGCCATCAATGAGCCAGGTAGGGCAGACATAGGGTGCGTTATGTGCTTTCCAGTGTGAAATGTCTGGAAAAGCACTCAGACAAAAAACTTAAATTCTTTCATGTCTACCAGTCAGAAACCTTCCTAAATTGAGCACATCTTAACTTTTGTCTGCGTGTCTTAGCTTGCAGGCAACAAAATGAGAGCGATGCCCAATGGGTTAAAGCAAATCTGGGTCCATTCATCCAATATTCAGCGTACTCTGACCTCAAAGACTTCAACATCTCTACGGTAATCTTCATATTACTCTTCCTGTCTTTCTTGAGAATAGCAAAGCAAAATTCTGGAAATTATACAAAAGACATGCATTTCATGAATTCTACTTTTTTGTATCCATAGCTGACAGTTCTGGACGTTCTTTCACCATCGCAGAAGGCTGAACTAATCCTAGATCCAAACAGTGGTGCTTTAAACGATGCACATGTTGTAAGGGAGGTGTTGACAAGCTTGACAGAGACCAGTGATTATGAGCAGCTCAACCAATTCTTCCAGGCTTTTGCAAACATCAACAAGCAGGTGAATTCTCATTGGTAACCTTACCTCAGTGCAAACATCAACAAATGTTAACAGTGTTCTTTCATAAGCCTGCTCAAGTGTTTAACTCAAAATGATCTATTTCTGATATGCTTCATGCCTTGAGGCATCCCTGCTGTACAGAAGTACAAAGATTTAGTTTAGATAAGCTCCCCCTCACCTCCACATTTCCACAAAGACTTCAGGACTTCCTCTCTGACCTTATTATGATCCCCTTCTCTTTTCAGAGAAATGTCACCTTCATCCAAAATCCAGATGTGCGAGACACCATTTTGAACCTGACCTTGACAGCCCTTGCTCCTCAGCTTAAAGACTTTCAGCCAGAAGACTATCAACAGTGGTTCCAGGTTTATTTGGTTCCTGTGATGGCGAGCATCCTTCCTAGCAGCTTGCGGGTGATCCCCAGTAACATCACCTGTGAATCCTACCAGGCTATGTAAGATATTTCTGATATCCACAGTTAGACATTTGGGTGTGCACAATGCCAAGCTGAGGCTCCTGACAAGTCACAATGAATTCTTTTCTTCCTTTAGATACGATGGTCTTGCGCAGAGTTTGGCAGCATTGCCACTGAACCTTTCACAGGGCGTGAGATCAAGCAAGCAGTACCTCCAGGACACATTCCCACGTATGTGGCAAATAGGCTTTCCTGACTAAACTTTTCTCAAAAGCCCAGTGCCAGCACTGTAATGACTACTCCATTGATTTGTTTCCTTTCTTTTTCTTCCCAAACAGGCTGCTCAGTTCCAGCTTCCTTTGTGGTAAGATTAGTTTTTTGGGGTGTGTGTGTGTGTGTGTGTGGGGGGGGGGGGGGGGGGGGGGGGGGGGGGGGGTGTTGATCCAGGTTTGGCACACTAATTGGGCCAACTGTGACAAAGTCAAGGTATTTACACTTGAAGAAGATGTTTCCACTATACTAACAATCATATTTTCTTTGTCTTCAGTGCAAGGTGACCCCAGTTCATGGTGAGTCTGTCTAAAAGTAGACATTTCAACTCAAAGGATATAAATGCATTCTGAAGGACTATTATCTGACACACAACCATTCTCTTTTCACAGTGAATCTCATTTGTGATGGAGTTGATGGGTGGGTGAAATGCCGTTTTGTTCAATGTTGATTCTGTCTAGGTAAAATTCGTTAACACAGTGCAAATAAGGGGGCATTGGATTTCAATTTATTGTGTTTTTTCCACAGTTCAAAGCTTGAACAAATCCTGTCAGCTGGCAATTCCTCGGCAGCCCTGTGCAATTTCACCATCACAGAACATGCCTGTTCCTCTGTAAGATTCCTTTTTAAACTCCAAAAACAGAACATGGATTTTGCCCCATTATGGTTCTGAGACAAATCTCCATGAGCTCTGACAAAATGGCTGTATTCTTTGTCAATTTTCTTTTTCAAGGCTCCCTATCTCACATCCAGCAACTTGGTCACACTGCTGAACTGCACACTGAAAAGCCAAAACATATACCCAGTAGAAGTCTGGAAGCTTTTCTTCCAAAAAGCCTCTGCTGTACTGGACCAGGCCCTTGAGACATTTGCTAACATGGTAAGTACAAAATCACATTTTCACAATATTGCCGTTTCCCTGCGTGAAGTTTGGGTCCAGCTACAATTATTTTTCTGCCAATTCAAGGCCAGCAACAACACTTACCCGACCTCGTCAAATGTGCTCGAGGCTCTTGGAGAAGTGAGAATTGACAACTTCAACCAGGCACAACTACAGAGTGAGGAGTTCATTACCAGCTGGTTCAAAACAAAGATCCGTCCGTTTCTGGCCGTTCCATCTTTCAACTTCCTATTTTGCCTTAGCTCCAAAAACTTCAGCTGCCAGACATACCAGACTGTGTAAGTAAATATGAGACATATTGCTCTATTCTGCAAACTTGCAGTTGACTAGAAGTTTAGATGTTGAAAGCTTTCTCTCAAATGTAGCATTCAGGCATTTGGAAGCCAAAAGGCATCCATGGACAGAGACACACAGCAAGCAGTCTTCACTCACTTCATCAAACCGTTCTTGTCAAGAAATGACTCAACAGGTAAAAGGAGAAACTCAAGCTCACTTTGGTTTTTCCATGACAACATGTGGTATATTACCCTGTCAATGACTTTCTTGCTTTTTCTGCAGATCCTGGCTGTGTCTCATCTATCACGGGGAGCCAAGCGTGGCTAAAGGCAAACCTTGGCGACTTCTCTGATTTTGCAACTGTGCAGGACTTGCAAGCCTTCAATCCTAATTTGTCCACTGTGAGTGCCAACTGCAGATGTACATCTTCCTGTAAACGGAATTCTTTTACCCAGAACATTTCCATGACTGCTGTCTTATATTATGCTGGTTCTCTTTTGTAGGCTGAATTGTTGTCAGTCCTTAGTCCTTCTCAGATGGCACAGCTGGTACTGAGTTTGGGAGCCTCCAATAACACAGATTTGATTGATCGTGTGTTTGAGCGACTGCAAGAGGGCAACGCTCTAAAAAATGTGGATGGATTCCTCACACAACTGACAGCCAATGGACAGGTATGCTAGGCTTCTAAAAGGGTGAAGCAGGACAATCCTGGTGTTTTATTGCAGCAGGATAAGACAGAATAAGACATTTGCTAAACCGCTACACAAGTCTTCAAGGAGTCTATCATAGAAAAGAATTGCTTGCAGCCTTTGTGCCATGTTGTATGAGTACATTTGCAACATGCAGTCTCTGTATTGCTTAGCTTCTTTTCCACCTCAATTTCACAGATGCCAATTTTCCAGCCTGTTGTGAGAGATCGGATCATGAATACGACCTTCATCGTCATCAGTCCACATTTCTCCACTTTCACGACAAACGACTATGAACTTTGGTTCCATGTGAAACTGATTCCTATCCTTGCCAGTTTTACTCCAGAAATGCTGATAAACACAACCACAAAAATCAGCTGCACAAACTACCAAGTCATGTGAGTAGCTTTCTTGGAGCAATCAAGATTTTGTTGCAAATGAAAATGACAATAGTGACAAAGAACAGCATGAGAACGTTTTCTTTCAACTGTTGCAGTGTGAGTGGGTTGGCTTTAGTTATCCAGGAGATGCCACTGTACAGACGGCAAGAGATCACACATGGTCTGCTGGGCTATCTAAGAAATGCTGAAAATGCCATCAATGAGCCAGGTAGGGCAGACATAGGGTGCGTTATGTGCTTTCCAGTGTGAAATGTCTTGAAAAGCACTCAGACAAAAAACTTGCCCACAAATTCTTTCATGTCTACCAGTCAGAAACCTTCCTAAATTGAGCACATCCTAACTTTTGTTTGCATGCCTTAGCTTGCAGGCAACAAAATGAGAGTGATGCCCAATGGGTTAAAGCAAATCTGGGTCCATTCGTCCAATATACAGCGTACTCTGACCTCAAAGACTTCAACATCTCTACGGTAAGCCCTACATTGCACTTCTAGTCCTCCCTTAAGAGCAGGAAAACAAAATTGTAGACTTAAGAAGACAAACACAGGAGTTTATTTTGCCATATCAAAAAGTACAAGCAAATCATAGAGCACACTTTCTTTGGTTGCAAACTGTAATCCTTTACCCACAGCATTGGTCATTACTGCTGTCTGATATTATGTTGATTCCCTGTTGTAGGCTGGATTGTTGTCGACGCTCAATCCCTCTGAGGTGGCACAGCTGCTACTGAGCTCTGGAGCCTCAAATAACACAGATTTTATTGATCTTGTGTTTGAACAACTTGAACAGGGCAACGCTCTAAAAAATGTGGATGAATTCCTGACACAGCTGACAGCCAATGGACAGGTAGGCTAGCCTCCTAAAAGGGTGAAGGAGGACAATGCGGATATTTGATTCCAGAGATAAACAGAATGAAAAATCGGTCTCAACCGCTACATCCATTGTTGGCTATTGTATCTTAGAAAACAAATGGTTACAGCCTTTGTACCATGTTGTATGACTGTACTTCAAACATGCAATCTCACATTTGCTTATGTCTTTTTCCACTTTAATATGACAGACCCCACATTTCCAGCCTGTTGTGAGAGATCGGGTCATGAATACGACCTTCATCATCATCAGTCCACATTTCTCCACTTTCACGACAAACAACTATGAACTTTGGTTCCATGTGAAACTGATTCCTATCCTTGCCAGTTTTACTCCAGAAATGCTGATAAACACAACCACAACCATCAGCTGCACAAACTACCAAGTCATGTGAGTAGCTTTCTTGGAGCAATCAAGATTTTGTTGTAAATGAAAATGACAATAGTGACAAAGAACAGCATGAGAACGTTTTCTTTCAACTGTTGCAGTGTGAGTGGGTTGGCTTTAGTTATCCAGGAGATGCCACTGTATAGACGGCAAGAGATCACACGTGGTCTGCTGGGCTACCTAAGAAATGCTGACAATGCCATCAATGAGCCAGGTAGGGCAGACATAGGGTGCGTTATGTGCTTTCCAGTGTGAAATGTCTTGAAAAGCACTCAGACAAAAAACTTGCCCACAAATTCTTTCATGTCTACCTGTCAGAAACCTTCCTAAATTGAGCACATCCTAACTTTTGTTTGCATGCCTTAGCTTGCAGGCAACAAAATGAGAGTGATGCCCAATGGGTTAAAGCAAATCTGGGTCCATTCGTCCAATATACAGCGTACTCTGACCTCAAAGACTTCAACATCTCTACGGTAAGCCCTACATTGCACTTCTAGTCCTCCCTTACGAGCAGAAAAACAAAATTGTAGACTTAAGAAGACAAACACAGGAGTTTATTTTGCCATATAAAAAATACAAGCAAATCATAGAGCACACTTTCTTTGGTTGCAAACTGTAATCCTTTACCCACAGCATTGGTCATTACTGCTGTCTGATATTATGTTGATTCCCTGTTGTAGGCTGGATTGTTGTCGACGCTCAATCCCTCTGAGGTGGCACAGCTGCTACTGAGCTCTGGAGCCTCAAATAACACAGATTTTATTGATCTTGTGTTTGAACAACTTGAACAGGGCAACGCTCTAAAAAATGTGGATGAATTCCTGACACAGCTGACAGCCAATGGACAGGTAGGCTAGCCTCCTAAAAGGGTGAAGGAGGACAATGTGGATATTTGATTCCAGAAGTAAATACAGAATAAAACATCGGTCTCAACCGCTACATCTATTGTTGGCTATTGTATCTTAGAAAACAAATGGTTACAGCCTTTGTACCATGTTGTATGAGTGTACTTCCAACATGCAATCTCACATTTGCTTATGTCTTTTTCCACTTTAACATGACAGAGCCCACATTTCCAGCCTGTTGTGAGAGATCGGGTCA
Source organism: Maylandia zebra (assembly GCF_041146795.1). Classification (NCBI taxonomy): domain Eukaryota; kingdom Metazoa; phylum Chordata; class Actinopteri; order Cichliformes; family Cichlidae; genus Maylandia; species Maylandia zebra. The sequence goes on from NC_135185.1 coordinate 17,116,056, forward strand.
TGAATACGACCTTCATCATCATCAGTCCACATTTCTCCACTTTCACGACAAACGACTATGAACTTTGGTTCCATGTGAAACTGATTCCTATCCTTGCCAGTTTTACTCCAGAAATGCTGATAAACACAACCACAACCATCAGCTGCACGAACTACCAAGTCATGTGAGTAGCTTTCTTGGAGCAATCAAGATTTTGTTGTAACAGAAAATGACAATAGTGACAAAGAACAGCATGAGAACGTTTTCTTTCAACTGTTGCAGTGTGAGTGGGTTGGCTTTAGTTATCCAGGAGATGCCACTGTACAGACGGCAAGAGATCACACATGGTCTGCTGGGCTACCTAAGAAATGCTGACAATGCCATCAATGAGCCAGGTAGGGCAGACATAGGGTGTGTTATGTGCTTTCCAGTGTGAAATGTCTAGAAAAGCACTCAGACAAAAAACTTAAATTCTTTCATGTCTACCAGTCAGAAACCTTCCTAAATTGAGCACATCTTAAGTTTTGTCTGCATGTCTTAGCTTGCAGGCAACAAAATGAGAGCGATGCCCAATGGGTTAAAGCAAATATGGGTCCATTCATCCAATATTCAGCGTACTCTGACCTCAAAGACTTCAACATCTCTACGGTAATCTTCATATTACTCTTCCTGTCTTTCTTGAGAATAGCAAAGCAAAATTCTGGAAATTATACAAAAGACATGCATTTCATGAATTCTACTTTTTTGTATCCATAGCTGACAGTTCTGGACGTTCTTTCACCATCGCAGAAGGCTGAACTAATCCTAGATCCAAACAGTGGTGCTTTAAACGATGCACATGTTGTAAGGGAGGTGTTGACAAGCTTGACAGAGACCAGTGATTATGAGCAGCTCAACCAATTCTTCCAGGCTTTTGCAAACATCAACAAGCAGGTGAATTCTCCTTGGTAACCTTACCTCAGTGCAAACATCAACAAATGTTAACAGTGTTCTTTCATAAGCCTGCTCAAGTGTTTAACTCAAAATGATCCATTTCTGATATGCTTCATGCCTTGAGGCATCCCTGCTGTACAGAAGTACAAAGATTTAGTTTAGATAAGCTCCCCCTCACCTCCACATTTCCACAAAGACTTCAGGACTTCCTCTCTGACCTTATTATGATCCCCTTCTCTTTTCAGAGAAATGTCACCTTCATTCAAAATCCAGATGTGCGAGACACCATTTTGAACCTTACCTTGACAGCCCTTGCTCCTCAGCTTAAAGACTTTCAGCCAGAAGACTATCAACAGTGGTTCCAGGTTTATTTGGTTCCTGTGATGGCGAGCATCCTTCCTAGCAGCTTGCGGGTGATCCCCAGTAACATCACCTGTGAATCCTACCAGGCTATGTAAGATATTTCTGATATCCACAGTTAGACATTTGGGTGTGCACAATGCCAAGCTGAGGCTCCTGACAAGTCACAATGAATTCTTTTCTTCCTTTAGATACGATGGTCTTGCGCAGAGTTTGGCAGCATTGCCACTGGACCTTTCACAGGGCGTGAGATCAAGCAAGCAGTACCTCCAGGACACATTCCCACGTATGTGGCAAATAGGCTTTCCTGACTAAACTTTTCTCAAAAGCCCAGTACCAGCACTGTAATGACTACTCCATTGATTTGTTTCCTTTCTTTTTCTTCCCAAACAGGCTGCTCAGTTCCAGCTTCCTTTGTGGTAAGATTAGTTTTTTGGGGTGTGTGTGTGTGTGTGTGTGTGTGGGGGGGGGGGGTGTCTTGCATGGGTTATCCAATATTTGATCCAGGTTTGGCACACTAATTGGGCCAACTGTGACAAAGTCAAGGTATTTACACTTGAAGAAGATGTTTCCACTATACTAACAATCATATTTTCTTTGTCTTCAGTGCAAGGTGACCCCAGTTCATGGTGAGTCTGTCTAAAAGTAGACATTTCAACTCTAAGGATATAAATGCATTCTGAAGGACTATTATCTGACACACAACCATTCTCTTTTCACAGTGAATCTCATTTGTGATGGAGTTGATGGGTGGGTGAAATGCCGTTTTGTTCAATGTTGATTCTGTCTAGGTAAAATTCGTTAACACAGTGCAATTAAGGGGACATTGGATTTCAATTTATTGTGTTTTTTCCACAGTTCAAAACTTGAACAAATCCTGTCAGCTGGCAATTCCTCGGCAGCCCTGTGCAATTTCACCATCACAGAACATGCCTGTTCCTCTGTAAGATTCCTTTTTAAACTCCAAAAACAGAACATAGATTTTGCCCCATTATGGTTCTGAGACAAATCTCCATGAGCTCTGACAAAATGGCTGTATTCTTTGTCAATTTTCTTTTTCAAGGCTCCCTATCTCACATCCAGCAACTTGGTCACACTGCTGAACTGCACACTGAAAAGCCAAAACATATACCCAGTAGAAGTCTGGAAGCTTTTCTTCCAAAAAGCCTCTGCTGTACTGGACCAGGCCCTTGAGACATTTGCTAACATGGTAAGTACAAAATCACATTTTCACAATATTGCCGTTTCCCTGCGTGAAGTTTGGGTCCAGCTACAATTATTTTTCTGCCAATTCAAGGCCAGCAACAACACTTACCCGACCTCGTCAAATGTGCTCGAGGCTCTTGGAGAAGTGAGAATTGACAACTTCAACCAGGCACAACTACAGAGTGAGGAGTTCATTACCAGCTGGTTCAAAACAAAGATCCGTCCGTTTCTGGCCGTTCCATCTTTCAACTTCCTATTTTGCCTTAGCTCCAAAAACTTCAGCTGCCAGACATACCAGACTGTGTAAGTAAATATGAGACATATTGCTCTATTCTGCAAACTTGCAGTTGACTAGAAGTTTAGATGTTGAAAGCTTTCTCTCAAATGTAGCATTCAGGCATTTGGAAGCCAAAAGGCATCCATGGACAGAGACACACAGCAAGCAGTCTTCACTCACTTCATCAAACCGTTCTTGTCAAGAAATGACTCAACAGGTAAAAGGAGAAACTCAAGCTCACTTTGGTTTTTCCATGACAACATGTGGTATATTACCCTGTCAATAACTTTCTTGCTTTTTCTGCAGATCCTGGCTGTGTCTCATCTATCACGGGGAGCCAAGCGTGGCTAAAGGCAAACCTTGGCGACTTCTCTGATTTTGCAACTGTGCAGGACTTGCAAGCCTTCAATCCTAATTTGTCCACTGTGAGTGCCAACTGCAGATGTACATCTTCCTGTAAACGGAATTCTTTTACCCAGAACATTTCCATGACTGCTGTCTTATATTATGCTGGTTCTCTTTTGTAGGCTGAATTGTTGTCAGTCCTCAGTCCTTCTCAGGTGGCACAGCTGGTACTGAGTTTGGGAGCCTCCAATAACACAGATTTGATTGATCGTGTGTTTGAGCGACTGCAAGAGGGCAACGCTCTAAAAAATGTGGATGGATTCCTCACACAACTGACAGCCAATGGACAGGTATGCTAGGCTTCTAAAAGGGTGAAGGAGGACAATCCTGGTGTTTTATTCCAGCAGGATAAGACAGAATAAGACATTTGCTAAACCGCTACACAAGTCTTCATGGAGTCTATCATAGAAAAGAATAAGACATTTGCTAAACCGCTACACAAGTCTTCATGGAGTCTATCATAGAAAAGAATTGCTTGCAGCCTTTGTGCCATGTTGTATGAGTACATTTGCAACATGCAGTCTCTGTATTGCTTAGCTTCTTTTCCACCTCAATTTCACAGATGCCAATTTTCCAGCCTGTTGTGAGAGATCGGGTCATGAATACGACCTTCATCATCATCAGTCCACATTTCTCCACTTTCACGACAAACGACTATGAACTTTGGTTCCATGTGAAACTGATTCCTATCCTTGCCAGTTTTACTCCAGAAATGCTCATAAACACAACCACAAAAATCAGCTGCATGAACTACCAAGTCATGTGAGTAGCTTTCTTGGAGCAATCAAGATTTTGTTGCAAATGAAAATGACAATAGTGACAAAGAACAGCATGAGAACGTTTTCTTTCAACTGTTGCAGTGTGAGTGGGTTGGCTTTAGTTATCCAGGAGATGCCACTGTATAGACGGCAAGAGATCACACGTGGTCTGCTGGGCTACCTAAGAAATGCTGAAAATGTCATCAATGAGCCAGGTAGGGCAGACATAGGGTGCGTTATGTGCTTTCCAGTGTGAAATGTCTTGAAAAGCACTCAGACAAAAAACTTGCCCACAAATTCTTTCATGTCTACCAGTCAGAAACCTTCCTAAATTGAGCACATCCTAACTTTTGTTTGCATGCCTTAGCTTGCAGGCAACAAAATGAGAGTGATGCCCAATGGGTTAAAGCAAATCTGGGTCCATTCGTCCAATATACAGCGTACTCTGACCTCAAAGACTTCAACATCTCTACGGTAAGCCCTACATTGCACTTCTAGTCCTCCCTTAAGAACAGGAAAACAAAATTGTAGACTTAAGAAGACAAACACAGGAGTTTATTTTGCCATATCAAAAAGTACAAGCAAATCATAGAGCACACTTTCTTTGGTTGCAAACTGTAATCCTTTACCCACAGCATTGGTCATTACTGCTGTCTGATATTATGTTGATTCCCTGTTGTAGGCTGGATTGTTGTCGACGCTCAATCCCTCTGAGGTGGCACAGCTGCTACTGAGCTCTGGAGCCTCAAATAACACAGATTTTATTGATCTTGTGTTTGAACAACTTGAACAGGGCAACGCTCTAAAAAATGTGGATGAATTCCTGACACAGCTGACAGCCAATGGACAGGTAGGCTAGCCTCCTAAAAGGGTGAAGGAGGACAATGCGGATATTTGATTCCAGAAGTAAATACAGAATAACACATCGGTCTCAACCGCTACATCCATTGTTGGCTATTGTATCTTAGAAAACAAATGGTTACAGCCTTTGTACCATGTTGTATGAGTGTACTTCCAACATGCAATCTCACATTTGCTTATGTCTTTTTCCACTTTAACATGACAGAGCCCACATTTCCAGCCTGTTGTGAGAGATCGGGTCATGAATACGACCTTCATCATCATCAGTCCACATTTCTCCACTTTCACGACAAACGACTATGAACTTTGGTTCCATGTGAAACTGATTCCTATCCTTGCCAGTTTTACTCCAGAAATGCTCATAAACGCAACCACAAAAATAAGCTGCACAAACTACCAAGTCATGTGAGTAGCTTTCTTGGAGCAATCAAGATTTTGGTGTAACAGAAAATGACAATAGTGACAAAGAACAGCATGAGAATGTTTTCTTTCAACTGTTGCAGTGTGAGTGGGTTGGCTTTAGTTATCCAGGAGATGCCACTGTACAGACGGCAAGAGATCACACATGGTCTGCTGGGCTACCTAAGAAATGCTGACAATGCCATCAATGAGCCAGGTAGGGCAGACATAGGGTGCGTTATGTGCTTTCCAGTGTGAAATGTCTAGAAAAGCACTCAGACAAAAAACTTAAATTCTTTCATGTCTACCAGTCACAAACCTTGCTAAATTGAGCACATCCTAACTTTTGTCTGCATGTCTTAGCTTGCAGGCAACAAAATGAGAGTGATGCCCAATGGGTTAAAGCAAATCTGGGTCCATTGATCCAATATACATCATACTCTGACCTCAAAGACTTCAACATCTCTACGGTAATCTTCATATTACTCTTCCTGTCTTTCTTGAGAATAGCAAAGCAAAATTCTGGAAATCATACAAAAGACATGCATTTCATGAATTCTACTTTTTTGTATCCATAGCTGGCAGTTTTGGACGTTCTTTCACCATCGCAGAAGGCTGAACTAATCCTAGATCCAAAAAGTGGAGCTTTAAATGACGCATGTTTTGTAAAGGAGGTGTTGAGAAGCTTGACAGAGACCTGTGATTATGAGAAGCTCAACCAATTCTTCCAGGCTCTTGCAAAGCGCGGCTGCTGAGTGAGCCCTCATCTGGGACTCTCATCAGCTCTTTCTGGGACAAGCGCGTTCATGCTCACAGGTGTACACACGGGTGCTCACAGACACAAACGACACCCTTTTTGGCTCCTACCTCAAAGCACACTGTGCGCTGTCGATCTTACACAATAACGTTTAATAAATAGCATTTACTGTTATATTCACATAAATCATCATGATGTTGTTTATTCTATTGCTCTCATTTTCTTCTGCTTGTTTTCTTGTTTCATTCTCAACAGGTGATCCAGGTGGTTGATATATGTATTTTTTGTCTGCTTATTTTGTTGGTTTTTGTTTTTTGCCCTTTATCCCCGTCCCTCTTCTCCGCTGTTTTTCTTTCCCTCTTTCTTTCTCCCCTCTCTTTTCATCATTCAAGTCTGTCCCTTATCTAGCAAGTGAAAATAAAAAATAAAATAAACAATAAAAGGTGAATCAAATAGACCATTACAGCACGGCTGGGAGGGTCCATTTGGTAAAGTAAATCCGTTGGGCATCTTTCTTCGCCTTTAGACAATAATTCTGATGGCAAAAGAACCAAACGGGACAGGCAAAAAAAAAAAAAAAAAAAAACCAACACAAAAACAAAACAAAAACAAAGTGCTTGCTCGTAGGGGGTCATTTGATTGTTGGGTTTTTCTCTGTATGTATTATTGTAGGGCCTACCTTACAATATAAAGCACTTTGAGGTGACTGTTGTTCTGATTTGGTGCTATATAAATTGAATTGAATTGAATTGAATTAAATATATTCAATAATTTGGTGTTTTGATTATGATTCTAATTGTGGTCACTTTCCGTATGTTTATACATACATTGTGACTTTAAGTTTGGAGAACTGTTACTTCTTTAACAGCAAATGCCAACTATAGGTGTTGTTGGGTTATAAGAACACAGTTTATGGTACAGCTGTGCCAAACGTCATATTGAACTGACAACACTTAGAAATGAAGCTACAAAGCAAAGATGCCTCATTTTGTTAAATGCCTGTTTCCTCAAGTCCTCTTGTAGGATATCTTCCTCACCTCCTCTGCTTCCATCTCTGCAGGAGGCTCTGAAATGCAAGGAGAGGGGTCAAAAAGAGGAATCAAGGATGTGCAATCTGTAAAATAAAAAAAGGCAATGTGCGTGTGTCATTCAGTCACAGCATGCTGAGCTTGCATGAAAGGGAGAAGGTATAGCAGGTGTCCTTGTTACTTAACTTGGGACTAGTCCCCGAACTCAGTGAATGAAGCATTCGTGGACATTGTAAACACCGTGCCCTGTGAATCGAGACATTGTCACCCTGGACCACTCCCTAGATGGAAATTAATTCCTGGATGGAAATGCATGATTAAAGTGGAACAAATACCCAGAAGTACTTTTCAATGTTTTGCATGAACTCTTTCTGTAAGGGACAAAATGCTAAAGAAGAAAAAGGCCTCGGACAAAATACCATTTTTTTTCTTTTATCAGCTTAATGACATAGATGCTTTTTTAAAATCGGAAAAAACAACTAAAACCAAGTGTTCTCATTTACAACCATTTAAGCACATTATAAATGTTATAAAATAAATGTACAATATGCTCTCTGAGTACAGCTTGCTAATACTGGTTGGACTTCTTTCAGACCTGCCTCAATACAGCAAAAATATTTACAATGCAAATAAAATGCATTTTGCATATTATTCAAATACAGTTGATAAAAATATCCCTTTATAAAAAGGGAACTGAATCAGGCAGGTGATTTCTGACACTTGGCCTCTATCTATGTCACCACTGGAGAGATGAACATGGTTATTTCTTAAAGCATATAGTTAGGGCTGGACCAGGTGAGCCTGAATCCTCCCTTACTGCCTCAATACTTAATTGCACAAATTCACCAAGGAAATATTTGTTGCGGTTCTTGTCATGTTCAAGTTTACTTTCCAAAACCATAAATATACCATTAATTTAAATTCACATGATTTATTTTATTAAATGCGTGCAAATGCTAACAGCAACCATTTAAAACTAAGTTTATTGTGGAGTATTTCTTCTCTTTTTCCCCATCGTTTCTGGATTTGTTGAGCAGATTAGATCAGAACTAATTGCTGTTTCTTCCTTTAGTTTTTTAAACCAGTTCTTTGCGTTCATAATATTTGACTGAGTAATGATTATTATTGAATGATTATTTGATTTGATTTGATTTGATATACCTTTATTAGTCCCATAAGGGGAAATTTCATGTTAAGGCTGCCGACCTATTGCACGCAATGGCAGCGCCATCTTACCCTCCGACCATACATACATTACACAAAAACATCACATGGGGAAGACAGGTCAGAAAGGTATAACAATGTTGTCAACTGAAAACAATCCTTGTTTATTGGGCTTTTTGTACTGGGTATTAGACATTGCCTTTAACATTTTTTTTGTCCCAGACACTATTACAGGTAGTGACGGTGTCTGATGAGATCTTAATTTTTTCTTCAGAAGGTCATTTAATGTTTTTTTTTTTTTTTAATTTATTAAGAATTAAGGGATATAAGAAAAGGCTAGATTATCTCTCACTGAGTGTGATTTTTGACTGAGTATGGTTGTTTTTTTTAATAAGTATTGTCCCTGGTGGCGATAGTTATTTCATCGTTGAGAGTTTAAATGAAGTGCAGTTATTGTTTATGGAGAACAGTTTGTCACTTACCTCAGTGAAACAGTTTGAGGATTCTGTATGGGTTAGTGGGTGGGTGAGGTGGTCCATGAATAAAGTACTTACTAATGTTAGCTTTTCAGAACAACTTTTAAATTTAACCTCCTTATTCTAACTGGTGCTTTCATTGCAAAACTGGTTTTCTGTAAGAATTGAATTGAATTGATATATCTTTATTAGTCCCACAAGGGGAAATTTCATAAGGCTGCCGACCTATTGCACGCAATGGCGGCACCATCTTACCCTCCGACCATACATACGTTACACAAAACATCACATGGGGAAGACAGGTCAGAGAGGTATAACAATGGAAAATGCACCACATGAGGAAAGATAAGGAGAAAAAAAATAACTCCCCCCAGACTGAGCTCCAACAGGGAGATCAGTTTGAGAACAGAAAAAAAACACCTCTGCACATAGCACATGAAAAAAACTCTTAATACACCAAAGAAACACATGACAAGCAACAGGGGTGGGTAAAGGGTGAGAGACCGCCGAATTAGACAGTACATGCGGGCCTGCGTACGCTGGTCTCCTTGATCCACCGTCGGCATCGGAAGGGAATAAGCGTCGAAGGCGTTTGGAAAGGGAGGGGGGATGAGTGTGTGCATATCAGTGTATATGTATGTGTGTGCGTGTCCAGAGTTCAGCTGAGACAGTGTCCTTCGCCCTGCTAGGCTAAGTAAACAGTCTTCCAGCCAACCCAGGTGGCCTTGCATGGAATGGGAAGGAACAGACTAAACACAGTTTTGCAAGTGTTTTTCTTTTTCCAGGTATTTTTCTTTTTGAAGCATTTTTCTTTTTGCAGGTATTTTTCTTTTTGCAACATTTTTCTTTTTGCAGCATTTTTCTTTTTGCAAGTGTTTTCTGAAGTTGCAGTCCGTTTGGCCTCTCAGGGCCACCGTATTTATGCCTATTTCTACTCCTGTTTGAATATGTTATGTATTATCATTTAGAAAAACTTGGAAAAAATGTTTTTAATTTATTTGAACATGTTGAAACTAAAACCTAGACATCATTGTCTGTGACAAATTCAAATCATCTTGGTCTTTTCGTGTTTGGAAGATTAAAGAGGAACTCATTTGGATTGCGTTACAAAAACAATCTGATGATGCAAATGATAAACGAGTAGAAGTTTTTTATATAGCTGCTGTACAGGAACCTGGTCATACTGAAAAGAGAAGATAGACACGTGTAAATGTTCTACCTGTGCGTATCCATGATGTTTTTAATGTGGTTATTTGTCATGAGTGTGTTTCACTCCTCTTTGGGACAGAATAGTTTTCTCCGTGCATACTCTCCTGGGAATATCATCATTGGTGGACTTTTCCCCATTCATTTAAAAACTAATAGGACTAACACTTCTGCACCTCTCTCCTGTAGTGAGTAAGTACAGGCTGAGTTCATCAGCTCATTAGTGTCAAATAGATGATTTGTGAATTTAATCTGTCTTCTGTCAATCTTGCAGCTATGGTTTAAACACATTCCTGCACAGTCAAGTGATGATATACGCCATCAACAAAATCAACCTACCTAACATCACGATAGGATACGACATCTATGACACTTGTGGAGATGTCGGCCTCGCCTTGAGAGCAACTCTCCAGCTGCTGAAGAATCAGTCAGACCCAGAAAGCTGTTTAGTGCCAGCAGATGCTCAGTTCAAGTTACTTGAACCCAAAACCAAGGTGGTGATCGGGGAAAGGTACTCAGAAGTATCAATAGCTGTTGCACGACTTGTTGCTCTGTCTTCAGTTGCCCAGGTTTGTTTTCTCTTTTTCTGTCCTACAAAGCTCAGTTAGAAATATAAGAATCTAAATTTGATGAAAATCAATAATATCAGCAAATACATAATCTGTCTTTAGATTTCCATGCTTATGTGTTGAAAAATCTTTAATGAACTGTTTTCATATATGCTCTATGTCTGTTTAACAGATTAGTTATGCATCCACAAGTGAGCTGCTGAGCAGCAAGTTCAAGTTTCCCACTTTTCTGCGAACCGTGCCTAGTGACAAATATCAGACAAGAGGTATTGTTGAGCTGGTGAAGATATTCCATTGGAAAACAGTGATTATTGTGGGAAGTGATGATGAGTATGGGAAATATGGCAGTGATAGCCTTCAAGACAACTTCAACAAAAAGAGCATCTGCATTGAATTTGTTCACATCTTGTCCGCTGATTTTACGACAAACAATAATAGCATGGACAAAACTGAGCTGAATGAACTACTGGAAAAAATTCAAAACTCTTCTGCTGAGGCCATCATCATCTTCACAAAGGACACTAATGCAGAAATCATCCTGGAAGCAGCTATTGAACACAGAGTCAACAGAACGTGGATTGCAAGTGATGCATGGTCCAGCTCTTCAAAGATCTCTGCAATGTCAGACATCAAACTGGCAGGAGAAGTTTTTGGGTTCATATATAAGCAGAAAGAGGTGCCTGGCTTTAAAGACCATGTCATGTCGATGTTTAATGGAACTAATAACACAATTCTTAGAGATTACCAGACGCAGCATCTACTTTCTTTAAATAAGTCTGAAGAAGAAAGAAACCAATATCTGGCTTCTTACATCGACCAGGATGAATCTTATGGTATCTATATAGCAGTTCGAGTCATTGCTGAAGGGCTCAGACGCTTGCTGAAGTGTAACGACCATCTGTGTGAACGAAGCTCCAGTTTCACAGCCTTAGAGGTACAATAAAGATAGCTTGCCAATTATTAATTATTTGTCTTTAACAAATATTTTCAGTTACATAAGAAGTTTGTGAAATTTTGTCTGTCTTTAAAACATGAAACTTAACCAGAAATTGATATTCTTGGAGAAAAATCAACCATAATATTGCCAGGAAATCATTTATGCTGAATGGTACAAACAACATACTTTTTCTTTTCTTTTTTTTTCTTTTTTTTCTTTTGCCTGTCCCGTTTGGCTCTTTTGCCATCAGAATTATTGTCTAAAGGCAAAGAAAGATGCCCAACGGATTTACTTTACAAAATTGACCATCCCAGCCTTGCCATAATGGTCCATTTGATTCACCTTTTATTGTTTATTTTATTTTCACTTGCTGAATACGGGACAGACTTGACTGGGGGAAAGAAAAACAGCCGAGAAGAGGGACGGGGATAGAGGGCAAAAAACAAAAACCAACAGAATAAGCAGCGAAAAAAAATTACATATATCGATCACCTGGATCACCTGTTGAGAAAGAAAAAAGAAAACAAGAGTAATAGAATAAACAACATCACAATGATATATGGGAATATGACAGTAAATACTAAATATTAAACATTATTGTGCAGCACATAGATCAACAGAACACAGTGTGCTTTGAGGTAGGAGCCAAAAAGGGTGTAGTTTGTGTGTGTGAGCAGAGGCCCCCAGAACACAAGAGACCAAGGAAGACCAACAGAGGGGCAGCCGCGCCACTGTCCCAGAAAGAGCTGAGGAGAGTCCCAGCCGCGGGTTGCAGTGACGCGCCCGTGAGCTCGGTCGGCAGCCAGCTGTGCCTGAGTGACCGAGCCCCAGGCCGAGAGGCCGGGGGCACCCCACCTCCGAAGTGGCCCGAGCGAGCCCCAGGCTCCAGGCCCCGATAAGCGGCCACCAAGGAGTGAGCCGGCGTGTACCTGGACGCCCATCCCGGGACACAAAGAACCACCAACGCACCGATGTATGAGGGAGTCCGCTACCAGCAGGGGAAGTGGTGGTGGGGGGAGATAGGCCTCCAAACCTTGGACGTTTTCATTTTCACTTCCTCTTTCAGCGAAACTGCACATATTTCAGCAGCATGGCACTTTACTAAAAACACCCTAAGCTGTCTTGCCTGCAGTCCAAATGTTCAATCATTTAAACCAGGGGTGTCAAACATACACCGAGCCAGATACAATTATATCCGGCCTGCAAGACAACTTCATTATCATTATTATTCATTATTATTCTGTTACTTAAATATAGACATGTGTGGTCCCTACAAAAATGTCAAAATCTCAGCTGAAAGTCCAAACAAACCATTTCAATAACCTCCAAACAGCTAACAATTTAAAAACAACAACAACAACAATGATTAATATTAACTTCTTAAATTTTAAATGATTTGCAAATTTTCCAATTTTCTTTTACACAATGTTGCCCTTTTTCTGGGCAGAGATGTTACACATTCCACAGCACCCACTGCTAAACTATCGACATTTGTCTTGTTTATTGGTAGATATGTAAGTTTTTCTTAGAAAAGGTTAAACATTAAAATTTCAAATATATTGCAGTTTGTGATGATTTTATTTCATAAAAATGTCTTTCTTCCTTTATGATGTTTTGGTTTTTTCACAGCTTCTATCGGAAATCCAGAAAGTAAACTTTACTGAGAACAACACACAAATATACTTTGATAGTGATGGAGATCCCAGTTTGGGATATGATATTGTATACTGGAACAGGTCTGATTGCAACAAGAGTATGATAATACAAACTATTGGAGAATACAGTCCAGATGGAAAAATTACAATCCCAACAGACCTTTTCAGACACCTCATAAATGACACGGTGAGATGAGTTTTTAACATTCATTTATGTCCCATTAAGGTTTATGAATCATGTACTCATGCTACTGTTTCTTTTGCAGGTCTCTGTTTACAATTGCTCAAAAAAATGTGAAGCAGGACAAGGATTTACATTAAAAGGAAAGTGTTGCGGAGTTTGTGCTCCGTGTGCAAGTGGAGAGATTTCTGATGGAAATCGTAAGTCTTTTATTCCAAATCTAAATTACACTGCTCAAAAAAACAAAGGTAACGCAGATCTGAATGAATGAAATATTCAAAAACTTTGTTCTTTACATAGTTGAATGTGCTTACAACAAAATCACACAAAAATTATCAATAGAAATCAAATGTAGCAACCCATGGAGGTCTGGATTTGGAGTCACACTCAGGGTCCTGGGTCTCCTGACCTAGTGTTTTCAGTTCTTTGTGATTTTTGTGTTATGTCTGGTTCATTTGTGATTTATTTTATGCTTCCTGGGTTTTGATCCCCTCTTGTTTCTCTGTGCCCTCCAGCATTTGGTGAATGTAACGATTACTTTAGTCTTCTGTGTTTAAGTCTTCTCTGTCTGTTTGTTCCCCCTGTGTCGTTGCCTTCTGTGTCTCCCTCTGTGTGACTGTCTATATCATGATGTGCGTTATTGTGCTTTGCTCCCACCCCTTGTGTTCTGTGTTTTCGTCTTCCCTTCGTATATTTCTTCATTCTCTCTCTCTCTCTCTCGCTCTCTCTCTCTCTCTCTCTGTACTTCCTGTGTTACGTTTAAGGTCCATGTCTTGGTGTCAGCGTTTTCAGTTTCGTGTCCTCCCATTCCTGTCAAGTGTAATTGTCCTCAGCTGTGTTCCTTGTGTGCTTCCACTTCCCTCATTACCCTCTGTGTATTTATGTCAGAGTCCCCCTCTGTTCCGTGTTGCGTCGTTCCTCATGCTATGTGATCCTTTGTGTGCCACTCTGTGGAACGTTAGATTATATTTTCCCAGTCTAGTTTAGTTCATCATTAGTTGTAACATTTTCCTGCGTCTACAATAAACTGTCCTTTTGAGTTCATTCCCGTGTTGCAAGTCCTGCATTTCGAGTCCTGAGTCCAGATGTAATTTTATTGCCTATCTTGTCTTCCTAAATGTGCAAAGTGCATTATGCATTCATTATACTTGCCTGTTTAATATTAATTTATGATTGCAGCTTCTTTTTCTTTCCAAATGATTATAGGATAGGAAAATATTGTCTTCTTTACTTGTGCTACTTGTGTTTTTGTTTCCTTCTGCAGATTCAACATGCAAGCATTGTGAAGATGGGGCATATTCTCATCCTGAAGAGAATACATGTTTGAAAAAAAGTGATGACTATCTCGATTGGGAAGATCCCTTCTCAATCATTCTCAGCTCCCTTGCAGTCGTTGGGATCATTGCTACCGTTGTGTTTGCTGTTCTGTTTGCAGTATATCTTAAAACTCCCATTGTGAAAGCAGTTGGAGGTTATTTGTGTTTTCTGGAGCTTTTTGCATTGCTGGCTGGCTTCTGTCTTACATTCACCTTCATAGGCAAGCCTACTGAGAAGATTCACTGTGTAGGTGTTCCTCTCTTCGGCATAGCCTTTACTCTCTGCATCTCTTGCATTCTGGCAAACTTGCTTCAGATCTTCTTGGGCTTCAAGTTTGACCTTAAGGCAGAGTCTTGGATAAAGAAGCTGAATAAGCCATTGGTGGTGGTGACCATCATCTCTGGGATTCAGTTGGGCCTATCTGTCTCATGGCTGACCAAAGAACCACCACATCCTGACAATAAATCTTTAGATTACACTATCCTATACAACTGTAAGATTGAGCCCCATACATACTTTATAGCCATGTTAGTCTACAACACTTTCTTGGGCCTTATTTGTTTCCTGTTTGCATTCAAAGGTAGACAGCTGCCAGATTTGTACAAAAATGCTTCTTTGATCACCATCAGTATGCTGCTGTTTGTAGTCATCTGGATCATCTTCCTCCCCATTTATTTGACCTTGACAGGGAAATACCAACCAGCAGTACAAAGTGCAGCCATCCTCACTTCCTGCTTCAGCATCCTTGGTTGTCATTTGGCCCCGAAATGTTATATTATGTTGTTCAGGAAAGAGCTTAATCATGAGCGCGCCATTGCTGAATACATTAGGAAGTTTTATGAGCAAAAGGGTATTTCTGTGGTCCACTCGCAGTGTCACACTTAAATTGTTCTGCAAAGGAATGACTCTTCCTGTGATGACGTTTTAATCAATATGTCTTTCTAGCAATTTAATATGTGATTTTTCCATAGGCTGTATATAAAGGATGAATGCAGCCACTGCCACATTACCTATTGGTTAGTGAATTCCTGTTGTGAAGCCTCCAGCTGAGTTAGGGACTACGTTGGGAAGGCAGTATCTCTTTGGCTCATTGGCACCCTTCTGATTAATCCCTTTTTAAATGTAATTTACAAAATGAGCTATTATTGTGTTCAGCAAGTCTAATTTAACCCTAACCCCCTAACTCAGGGGTCGGTAACCCGCGGTTCCGGAGCTGCATGCGGCTCTTTAGTCTTTATTTTGCACCTCCGGGTGGTTTGGGAAATGAAATTAGAAGTATTTAGCTGAAGTGTATTTTATTTGTGTTTAGTTCTTTTTTTAACTTGTAGTTCTAAATTGGAAGATTATTGTGATTTTAAAATATATAAATAAAATTATATCTTTTTTTTTTTCATCGCTCAAAATAAGCGTCACACTCGCGAAAGCCGGTATACCCGCCGAAACGTCGTGCATTTATCGAGACTTTCGACCCCAGGTAGGCCAATTATGGATCTTCGGATCCATATTATGTCGGCAGCTGTTCTCCACCGTGAACTATGTTAAAAACAAACACCGGGGCTCACGACTCACAGATGACAGCTTACAGTCCTGCGTGAAGATGAAAGTGACTTCGTACAGCCTCAATTTGCAGACGCTGTGCGCAGAGGTTCAGGAGCAGAAGTCCCATTATAAAGATATCACGGCAGACCCGAAGATGTTTGCATGAACATGCTTTTCAGCATCTCTTTATCGATCGCTTTTCACACACGGTTGTTGTACGCATACAGCCGGCTGTAACTTTTCAGCTCACAGCCCGACAACACAACAGCAGAGAGAGCACAGACGTTAAGGCGGCAAGGCGTGATTGTGGGTGCCGCTCAGGTGCGTCCGCCTCCCCTGCAGCGGCGCTGCAGACCACGCCCCGCAACACACATTAACCAGGTAAAATACATATTTAGGGAGAATTTTGCAAATATATATATATATTTTTTTTTTTAGCAGCATAGTGCTTTTTTTCAAATTATTTTTTAAAAGTCAGGTCAAGGCTCCAAAAGCCCAAAGGGTGGCGGCTCACAACAGTTTTTGTTTGCTACATGGATCATTTTAGTTCAGCTGGGTGTCTTTCCTTTTGTTATATTTCTTTAAGAGTTCAAAATGTGTTAATTACATAAATAAAATGTAATTTTCTCTGTAGCACTTCATGGATTTCATAAGCAACACACCTTAGTTGCTCTGTGGATTCTTTTAAAAAGCAGTTAAAAACTTTTCTGTTCAAACAAGCCTTTTGTTGATCTACCTATTTTATATTCTTTACATTATTTACATTTGATCTTTTAAATTGTGTATAATGTCTATTGATTGTATTGTTTATTTTAATATTTGTGTACAGTGCTTTGTGACTGCCTGTCTGTGAAAAGCCCTTGATAAATAAACTTTACTTACTTACTTTAGTTGTTCACACCAAGCATAAAGGTAAAAAACACAATATATACAGTGTTATCTTCATTTTAGATTTCAAAAAGTATTTGCGGCTCCCAGTGTTTTCTTTTGCGTGGAAACTGGGTCCAAGTGGCTCTTTGGGTGTTAAAGGTTGCTGACCCCTGCCCTAACTAAAATGAAGGAATCTTGGTTTATATCAAATCAGCGTATATATCAAAGCTCATCTTGTACAGGGCTTGGTGCCCAATCTCGGGAAAACAGGGAGAATGTATGAAATAAGATCTGCCTAAATAAAATGGCATATGTTACATTAAAAATAGAAAAGATGTGTGATAAAGGTACGCCTAGCCTGCCTCCAAACAGCTGAGAAAGAGGGAAGGCAAAATTGACACAACACACAGACAAGCTAGTATAGTAGTGTAGAGACTAGAGTAGTGGGTAGACTACACGTCTTTGGAGCAGAGGATCACAAGTTTGATTCCCACCCGGAGTGTCTGTATCCAATAAGGGTCCTTAGGCTAGACTAGACTCCCTACCCTGCTGCTAAGCAATCAACAAGGTCTGTGTCAGGTGTTGTGGAACCAGGGCACCTTGACAAGAAGGAAGGTACAAATTAAGTGCTATGGCAAGGGGGAGCCAGGACGCCAGGTCAGGGGGAGTTATCATCACCCCCACCCCCATGTTAGGTCTGCTAGATGTTAATGCAGCACTGTGTACAATATCTGCACCCACCATTATCGAGACTAACTACAATAGGGCAGCAGTAATCAGTGAGATTCTTGGCTGAAAGGGCAGGAGGCTAAGATCAGGGTAGCACAGAGGGAGGTTGCAGAAGTACAGGAACCTGTCCATACCTGCCAAGCAACAACTACACCAGAGAGATCAAAGGCAGGAGAATAAACCAGCTGTTCTCCACAGAACCAAGGTATTCTGTGGAGAACGATGTGGCCAGTGGATCCAGTAACCATCACAGTGGCAGACAGCCAACATGACTTTTAGCCCGTGCCCTGGAAAAAGAAGGCCAGTGTGATGGTTACTGGCCATATTGTTCCATCAATCTCTCTGGCGGAGTTGTTGCTTGGCATATCTCAGGTATGGTTCCTGTACTTCTGCAACCTCCCTCTGTGCTACCCTGATCTTAGCCTCCTGCCCTTTCAGCCAAGCATCTCACTGATTACTGCTGCCCTATTGTAGTGATCTAGTTAGTCTTGATAGATATTGTACACAGTGCTGCATTAGCAGGGGGGTGGGGAGTCGAGTATAGCCTAAGATACAGACTCTCCGGGTGGGAATCAAACTTGCGATCCTCTGCTCCAAAGACGTGTGGTCTAACCACTACTCTAGTCTCTACACTACGAAACTCTCTTGTCTGTGTGTTGTGTCAATTTTGCCTTCCCTCTTTCTCAGCTGTTTGGAGGCAGGCTAGGCGTACCTTTATCACACATCTTTTCTATTTTTAATGTAACATATGTCATTTTATTTAGGCAGATCTTATTTCATACACTCTCCCTGTTTTCCCAATATATATATATATATGTATATATGAATAAACAGAAATAAAAGCAGGAATAAAAGCAGCTGGACAGTGTAGTGGTGAGACTACATGCCTTTGAAATAGGAGTTGCAGATTTGATTCTCACCTACAGTGTTTGTATCCAGTAAAGGTCCTCGCTAACCAAGCTTAACGCAGAGAGAGAACTCTAACAAGGTCCACGTCAGGTGTTGCGGAACCAGAGACGAAAATACCGAGCTGCAACGTGAATAGGATGATGGAATTTTCATCCATAAGTGTGTGTATGCAACGAGGACTCCAGATACCTCTGTGATGACTTTATGTTTCTGTAAGTCTTGGTAACACACGCCCTTTCTTTAGCATTAAATAACTCGTCAAAAACAACCATATCAGAATGATTAATATAAGAGCAAACCTCACACTTTGCCCCCCAAAATGTGTCATCTGTTTCAGTGAGAGGTGATCATCAGTCTTTCTGAAATGTAATTCACCATGCCGTCATTTTATACAACACGTTCTGCTCTGCTCTGAAATAACTCAAGAAATGGGTTGAATATTGGTTCAAACACGCAGATTATGCAGAATGTTTTTACAATTTAAATCCAGCACCAGTAACCAAAGCTGAAACTAAGAACGGAGATCAATCAGGGTAAAAACCAAACATTCATCAGCATCAGCGGTTAAACATGGACCATTTGTTACCTTGAATAATTTCACTTTTTCATAATGAGAGGCACAAACTGGGGTTTGTAGAGTGCTTTGGAAAATGTTTTGGTTGTAGTTTAGTTGCAGTCCAATAGGCTCTCGTAACCTGGCTCCAGTTAAGGAAGATTTAGGCAGGCTGTGACCTGTGCATAAATAAAGTAACATACAAATAACCATTTCTTGGATGGAGCCACTTTATTTCTTCATCACTGGAGTCAAATACTTTCCTCAGGATGATGTAGATGCACAGAGAGTATTCATAAAGCTCACAATTTAGACTCATAAGAACAATGTTTATTTCGATTTTGAATTAAAGGAAACATGAACTATTTTCACTCAACAGAAAAATAAAGGTGGCACTTTCACAATTGCTTCACCTTTCAAACTAAAAAATAAAATAAAAATTATGTGTATTTTGTGCAATTCCCCCAGAAAAAGATACCTTTGATGTCAATTAAATCCAGCCTGGGAAAGCTTTCAAATAAAAAGGTCAATATTTGCTGAGATAAACAACAGCTGCATCTTACCTTCATTGGAAAGTCAATACATCTTTATCTGAGCATCATCTTCCTCTTGAGTCATTTAAAACAGAAATTCTCTCAGCAAAGTGGGGCACAGACTTTTTCAGCCATGTATTTGTACAATCAACTGCACAGCCACTCCTATTATTATTCAGATAATTGGGTTAAATGCTTCAGAGGGCACAAACAGCAAAAACATGGCCTGGAGGTCTAATGAAGTGAAGGCCAGCAGATAGAGCAACCTGAGCTAGCCCCCACCTGTCTCTCAATGAGGCCACATCCCTGAAAAGGGAGAAATTGGCCTGTGCTAGGCTGCTAGGCTAGCAGTAAATTAATGTTATCCCATCAGAGCAAGCAATGCAGCAGTGCTTGTCAAGTAAACAAGAAAATCAACTAAAACCTACCAAAGTGAAAATTATCTCTCTAGCCTGTTGTAAGCTTCTTGCCTGTTGCATCCATCTTTTCGAATACTGCCATCTTGTGGCCTCTGTGGATAACAAAGCACATGTGCTCTCAGAACATTGAAAGCAGAGTAAGCTGCCGCCTCTCAACTCTCACATGAACTCCAGACCTGCATTCACCTCTTCCCTCTGAAACCCCTCACACCCCCGACATACAAAAATCTGAACATCGCCCTTTCACTGACTGCTCCACCCCCATTTGCACACCACAAACTCTTGCCCACAAGGACTCTGACTCTGTTGGACACTGTTGTTTATGTAAGATTGTATTGTCTTGTATTGTGTTGTAGGGGAGACCGGGGACAGTTGTAATTATTTTTGACATTTCTGTCTGTAGCTTGGAGCTCTTTTAAGGTAGTGGATTCATAATGTAATGGATAGTATTTACATGTCTCTAAATAGTACAGCTATTTTCTCTGCATCACAATTACTCATTGCATGGTATGGTCTCAAAAACAAAGAGTGAAATATTACAATTCACCTCATAGTCTGGGTTAGTTGTAACATATCCTGGGGTGAAATGTAACACAATGAAATAAGGGTACTGACAAAATCTTAAAATGTAATCTTTTTTATTCAACACCTGAATGCACCTAGAACTATTTATGTAGCTGTGTGTGTGTGTGTGTGTTACGACCCCCTCTGCTAGGCGACAGGTGGGGGGGCAAACATACACAAGCCCGCTCACGAAATCAGAGTAAATAAGGGGTTTTATTGCAAACGTTAAACTGAAAACCGACGGGGCTGTTCAACAGACCACTGTGCAAATAATTAATACACAAAGAAAAGAACAGGCAAGAATAAAAGCTAAAGGTTAACTAAGGTGAGCCACTCTTCAGCCATTTATACTCCCAGGTGCAGACAATCAGCCAGTCAGTTGGTCCGGGAGTGTTGTGGGATCTCCAGGGAGCCAATCGTCCGTGTGGTCTGACACACTTCATTCTGCATAAAAGAAGGCTGGCATGGATCTCCCAGTAACCAATCACTCACGAGTCATAGCACACTTGGATTTGCATGAGAAGAAAAAAAAGCAGTCTCACTCCCTCCAAGGCCCAGGGCCGTAACAGTGTGTGAGAGAGAAAGCAGAAATCTAGCTTTTGAATCCCCCAAAAAAGACAAATTATGGAATTTCCAACTGAATATTTCATTAATTTTGGTTGGTCTTCCTTGAGCTTGGCCTCATTGGCTCAGTGGGCATTGTAACCTACAACTCTTGCACCAACTTTTGAACATAACAATGAAGCTGAAAAAATGTGGTTGATTACATTAAGAAGAACTACTTTTTTTCATGGCTTACCTTGGTGTGGTTTGCAAAGTGCTTCAGAAAGATGAGGAAATCTGTTTCTTGTACCCATCCTGATTTATTTCCATTACCAGTACTTCCTACTGGCCCATCTCTGACAAAGTGGTCTGCATATAGTATGCGTGGGAACACAAACATTGGAGGAATTGTGTTGCCAATGGCATTAACCGCATGTACAAAGGTGACCAGTGAACCTCCCTCTGCTGATGTCATTGCCCCAACTTTTTTAATATAAGTTAAAGTAATAGTGTGGTAAGTTGTAATATTTGCGTGAATGTTACAACTAGCTCAGGCTGTTGCTGTTACAACTAACCCAGACTCCTATAGCCATGAACTAGCTAACATTACAGACAACAGCTAAAACATTTGCACTAAAGACCTACACAGATTATATCCCCATAGACATACAAATAACATAATTTAAGTTTGATGAGTTCAACTGCAAAGCAGATAATGCTATTAGGAATTGAAATAGAGTAAAAATAAATTTTAAAATAAAACCCCAAACAAACACTTTTTGCCATACAAATGACTTTTTTTCTTCTTAAATTGTCTGTGTTTGCCAAAATGTGCAAATTTTTCACATGTGATAGAAGAACTGAGTTGGGCATGTACAGGATGAATCACATCATTTGAAACTAAGCCCTGATTGGAGAGATTGGAAGTGTTACAACTGACCCACATTGCAACTATCCCCAGTCTCCCCTACATAAGACTTTTATTTTATTTTTATCTTTAAGTTATTCGTTATACACTGAGGGCCATGGGAGCATTGCTATTTCAAATTCCTGTGTATGATCAGTACATATGGTCTTTGACAATAAAGCTGATTTTGACTTTGACTTGACTTTGCTGACTGCTTGCTGCACAGGGAGGAGTGGGGCGGAGCGGTGGAGGATCCTCTGGCTGGCTGGAGTGGCAGCAAATAACCATTTAACAAAATAAAAACAAAACAACAAAAATACCAGAAATTATGATATAGATTTATAATTTGCATCAATGTGTTTTCTAAATTCTATCACACACATATACGTGAAAAGTAAGCGCAAGGGCACTCGTATGGCGTTATTTTTGTAGCCCTATTCTGAACGCACGTAAATAATCTTTGCAAGTACAAATGTTGCATTTTGAGGAGAATTTTTTTGGAGCAAAGAAAATCTTAATTTGAGCGAACAAAATTAATTGCCGTGTGCAAGAAATGTATTTCAGAGTTTGCGATTATCCATATACACACACACGCACACAATAGCAGCCCCTCTCGCTCAGTTGTTGGCATTTGCTCTTGCTCAGATCTCTGCTCTGTGTGCTGAGAGACATCTGCGAACCTGCTCTCAGTGTGTCGCTCTCGCTCTAAACATCTCTGCTCCCTGCAAGCTCAACTCTTATTATACACCATTAAAAATGTGCCACAAAAAACAACCAAGCAGACTTGGATGCAAAAATTCTGATTGGTTGTTTTGGTCTAGCTACTACTGCATTCCAGAAACACTGTCCAAAATGTAGCTAAATCCAGTGGAGTGGTTTGGTTTAAACCTGATTGAAACCCATTTTACATCATCTTTCAAGTTTACATAGTTTGCAAGTTAGCTAGTGTCAGTTATCAGGCTAATATTAATGTACAAATTTCTTTTATGTTACTTACATGTGATATCCTTAAACTAAGTAACCACAGAGGGAACTGGGGCCTGCGCCATACAAACTGGCACTACTCTCAAACAGCTTTGGCCCCCTGGTGCATAAATCCCTGCTACATTTCATTCATAATGTTGCCAATCCAAGCTCATTATGTACTAATTATTTTGTTCTTGTTTGTTTGTTTGTTTTTTGCTAATACAACCTTCATCTCCGTAATCAACCACAATTGCTGAATATTGCCACAAGGGGGTGTCTAGTTCTAGTCACCAGGGTCTGGAGCCCACATCCTGTGGGATTTAATCAACAATACCCCATGTTATAAACTGTGAATAGGGCTTTGGAGCGTGATGTCACGGGGGTGGGCGTGGAAAGGATTTTGGCCCGATCCGCCATTTTGGGGGTCTAAGTAAGGAGCGAAAGCATAGCCATGGTTCGTACTTGCTGTGTTGTCGGCTGCAATGTTCGATCTTACGACCGGCACGGGAATAAGTTTGGATTGTCTTTTTATGCTTTCCGAACCTGGAAGCAACATGAAGGAGCTCATGTATCGGATATTACCAAACGAAGGCGTCTAGCCTGGATAGCAGCCATGAGACGAGCTGATATCAAGTTCTGTTACGTCTCCAGATATCAGTTGGTGTGCTCAAGACATTTTCATTCCGGTAAGTTCTAAATATGTTCACATCACACTTTATAGCTGAATAATATCATCGTTGGTGGTCTCGGAAGTTATAGAAATTGCGATCAAACATCGAATGGAGTGACTTGATTGGTTGATGTAAAGACAATAAATGAAATGAGACAGGAAGGACACAAATTGGCGTTAATAATTTGCCCGATTATCAAGGTGTTAATTTGCATGTACTTTACAATTACGGGCATATAATATGATAACGTTATTTTAGCAGGTCAATGATAAATGTATAACATTAATTATGGTGGGGGGTGGACAATGGCTATTTCACTCGATGCACTCCAGCTGACTTACTTTGACGACGTACTCAGAGTTTGGCGGCTTGAAAATAGCCAAATCTTGCACCCAGCCATTTGTAAATTGGATGTGCGCCTCCAGTGACTTGTAATTACGAAACTGGTTCGCTGTGTAAGCGCTTACTCCATCGAGAGCATCCTGACCAACTGTATAACAGTCTGGTACGGGAACTGCTCTGCCTCGGACCGGAAGGCGTTGCAGAGGGTCGTGAAAACTGCCCAGCGCATCGCCGGAGCACCACTTCCTGCCATAAAAGACATCTACAGGAAGCGGTGTCTGAAAAGGGCTGGGAAAATCATCAAAGACCCCAGTCACCCATCACATGGACTCTTCACCCTCCTGCCCTCTGGGAGGCGCCACAGGAGCCTCCGGACTAAGACCACCAGGTACCGGAACAGCTTCTTCCCCACAGCTGTCAGACTCCTGAACTCTGCCTCCTGACATCTGACCCACGTTAAACTCATGGACTGAACATACACACACCCACAATGGACAACTGTACCCTCAAACACAATAATAACATGGACTGAACCACCACTCACAACCACTAGCACTTTATATAGCCTCTGTAGAAACTATCTACACCCTCACTTATCTTACAGTTTTTTACAGTCGCTAACAAGCGCCTACCCATACTTCAGATACTTTTTCTAAACTCTTAACACAGACCCACACCTACAAAACACAATTGGCCAAATGGATAATATCCTTCCCAAAAATACACTTTGTTAAATATATACTAACTCCTCATTTCAAAATTAGAACACATCTTTCTCTGCACACACTAACTGTACAAAAACACTATAAATCTGACTCAAAATGAAATTAGTCTGTCAAAGAATAACACTTGTTTTCACTTCACAAGGTACATGCAGTCAATCAAAGTACACCAGGTTTCAAAATACTGGCTATTATTGACATTACAAAAACTGCATAGACTTTTATGTTTCAGTTTCACAGGTATTTGCATGCGAAACATGCAATCCACCATATTGACACCAGAAATGTCTTGGTTGGTAACTGTATGTCCACATGTACAGTAATGTTCACATTCAAAAGCATTCCAGTAAAAAGCAAACAAGTTTTTGTTTCTTTACTGTTTACCACAGGAGGTACAGTAGAAACACGGTATGATAGGACAGAGAAAGTTTTACAGTATTGCTTACAGTGAACAAAATATCCAGGAAACACACAAGAGCATTCTGAACAAAAAAACAACAGCAAAAAGCCAAGATAAAAAGGGGGGGAGGGGGGCTAAAAAAAGGCAAAAAAGTTGCATCTAATCTCTGCGATCTTCAGGGTTAGGCCACATGTTTTCATCAACATCACATCTGATGTCAGCCAAGTCGATGCACCTGGGATAAAACCGCCTGGTATGTCGGATCCACCCTTGGCAATCGTCAACTGTGATGTCCCTGGAGCCAGCATCCATGGCTTCAAGGAGGGACATCTGGTCATGTGGCTGATGGTCATAAACCTTCCACCGCCATGCAGAAAAGAACTCCTCTATGGGGTTGAGGAAAGGTGAATAGGGTGGAAGGAAGAGACTCACCAGTCTTGGGTGGACTTCAAACCATGTTGTTATTGCTTGCGAGTGATGGAAAGCCACATTGTCCCAGGTAATTACAAAGGTCCTCATGTTTTCACCCTCCTGACCCTGCTCTGGAACCAGGCGCTGGTGGAGATCATTGAGAAAGGCAAGCAAGCGCTCTGTATTATAGGGTCCAACCTGACATTTGTGAAGGAGTAATCCTGCATTTGCAATTGCTGCACACATGGTAATGTTTGCCCCTCTCTGTCCTGGCACATCAACTGTGGCCCTTTTTCCAATTACATTCCGTCCACGTCGACGCCTTTTGGCCAGATTGAATCCTGCCTCATCGATGTATATGAATTCATGAGGGGCCTGGTTGGCCTCCAATTCCATAACTCTCTGAAACAAAGTTTATGTAAGTCATGTTAGTACTGTATACCATACTGTACTGTAACCTAGTATTGTGTAGGTTACCTACTTGCAAAGTGCAAAGCTTATAGAACTGGACATTGGATTGAATATACACTGTACCTGGACATATTGTCGTCGTAGCTCCTTGACCCTCTCACTGTTCCTCTCAAAGGGAACAGTGTAGAGCTGCTTCATCCGCACTCTATGTTTGGACAATGTCCGCGAAATGGTTGTGAGGCTGATTCTATCGATATTGTCGAATATCTCATGGTCCGCCACAATTCTGGTTTGTATTTCACGCAGTTTTATTGCATTATTTGCAGTAACCATTTCCACAATGGCAAGCTCCTGATCATTACTGAGGAGCTTTCCTCTTCCCCCAGAGGGTGGAAGACGTTGCATTCTTTAGAAAGACAGACAATTCAACATATGCATTACTGTATGACCATATTGACATGTCAAGTGAGAATAGGAACAATCCATGTAAAATGCAATACTTACCTGTTGGTTTGTTGAAAGGTGCGTATAATGGAGGCAACCATTGACCGCCTCAAATTGGGCTGCACTCTTTCACCAGCCTCTCTTAGTGAAAGACCATGGTTGATTACATGGTCAATGATAGTGGCACGGATTTCATCACTGACTACTGTTCTTGCAGCCCTTGGAATGCCACCACCACGCATTCTTACACCTATACCTTGCCCTCTCCTTGGGCCTGCTCTTCTCTCTGGGCCCCTTGCTCTTACTCCTCCTCGACCAGACATTACAGTGTTTGTCTTTTTTTTGTTTCCAAAAACATCACTCCTCAAGGTCTTGCCTTATGAACCCCACTGAGTCTAAGCCAGAATGGAAGAAGGTGTGGTTGGCCCAATTTACCCAACATAAATCAGCTGTGTGTCAATTATTCAATTGTTTGTTTGTTTACAGCTGAGATATATTTTTGATATTGATATTGTTTTTGTACTGATATCATTGCAGGGGCAGAGGTTTTTATACTGTATCTACGGTTTGGAATATTGTTTTTGCTATTGTGGGATGTTGTGTGTTAACATTCGTAGATACTACAAGAACAGTCCATAGTTTTGTTGGGAGGTATAACTTGTCTGTTAAGAAAATGTAAGCATTGTGGAAATGTGTTCACTGACTGCATATTGGGTGAACACGACATGAAATGTGTGAATGGTATGGCCACAACAGACCGATCCTGTGCTAATTGTGTTTAGAGTTTTGCAAATGTGTCAACTGTTTGGACAAACGCTTGTTAGCGACTGTAAAAAACTGTAACTGCACTACTGTATAGCTCTGTGTAAATAATCATTCTGTACATTCGATAATTTTTAATCCTACAACTGTTTACAACTTGCATAGTTCCCATTTCTGTATAGCTGTATATCTCAGATTCTGTAAAGTTATTTATTTCATATTCTGTATAGTTTTTCATATTTATATCCTGTTCATATCCTGTACATAGCTTGTACTCACTACAGCCTATACATACTTATAGTTATAGAATATTCACAACATACTTCATACCGTGTACATTATAACATACCATAATAGACCCATTTCTGTAATATACTCACATATCTATATTATTGCTAATATATATTGTAATATATCTATATCACTAAAGCACTTCTGGATGGATGCAAACTGCATTTCGTTGCCCTGTACCTGTGCATGTGCAATGACAATAAAGTTGAATTCTATTCTATTCTAAACAAGATACGTGAAGATATTGGGGTAGGACAGTGCCGGTGTTCTGACAAAACGTCCTACCCATCAAGCTGCCCTACTTGTTGTTACTGCGCATGCGCACAATTCAAAATGGCCATGTTTCCGGTGTAAATAGTACACGCCTATTATTTCATCCTACCCCGATCTTGTGCCGATCTCGTTGCTTTCGAAAAAAGGTTTGTATTATAAGTTTTACTTCTTTATTACAGATGATAATTGTTTACCTTAAGCTGCTCACTTGAAGTCATATTCCAAGTGTTTATTTTGTGCTTTTCAACTTCTGCAAACCTTCTCAATTTATTTTAGTCCTCCTGCAGTTACTGGACACCACGCTCCGTTGTTATGGTGAATAAACGCTCCGTTGTTATGTCGAAGAAAGTACTACTGCACCACATACTTGTTAATTGCGTGATAACGTCGTGTAGTCGTTTTATTTTACTGTATGGATTCCGAAGCCATGTTGAAATTGTCCGATTTTCTCCTTAGTTATGGAGAACAAATACGAGGAACTGCTCATGTTTCTGTCTGCTGGGTCCTACCCATCGGAATACGATAAGTCCCAGAGGCAAACCCTTAGGAGATACGCCGCAAAATTCAGACTGAAGGGTCAGTATTGTAATGTAAATAAACAACTAAATGTAATTATTGGTTAAATACATGTTATAATTAATTTACATTTTTTTAAATATAGGCGGAGTGCTCTTGTTTGGAAACAGGAGAGTGATAAAAACAAAAGAAGAAGCCATGGGACTATTCCAAGAGTTTCATTCAAGTCCCATCGGTGGACACACTGGTGTACTCAAGACTCGAACTGCAATTTGTTCCAGATTTTACTGGTATGGCATGTCGGTTGACATTGGGAATTGGGTATGTATTTTTAAAGTTGTTATTTATATATAGTATGTTAATAGTGCACCAATAGAATGCATAGTTATCCTGAAGACACGTACCAGATTTCAGGATGATGTACAGTAATTAACACTGTTTCGCCACTTGATCGAGTATTTTTATAGAACATTTGCAATTTTGTTGTTTAATTAATTGCGATTGTTGGGTAATATAAAGATCGTTCAATATGTTTAAGGTCCTGGCTTGTGACCAGTGTCAAAAAATGGGAAAACCATTGGCTGCTGTGCAACCACTGCAGTGTATAAAGGTAAATATCAGTAGCATTTTAGTAGAAAATAGTAATGTTATAATGTACATTACATATTAATGTGATTCTTTTATCATTGACAGGTGTCACATGTCTGGGAGCTAATCGGAATAGATCTAACTGGACCTCTTCCAAAAACGTCTAGTGGCTTCCAGTACATTATGACTGCAACAGACTATTTTTCAAAATGGGTTGAGGCTTTTCCATTAAAAAGCAAAAGTGCTGCTGAGGTAGCTCATCAGTTGTGCTCACTCATATATAGACATGGCTGCCCAAAACGAATTTTATCCGACCAAGGAAGAGAATTTGTTAACGAGGTAAGTGTTAAGTTTACTTTTCCATACCTCTTTAGGTAAATACTTGGTCACAGTGTGCCAAGTAGCTGCCAGGCCAAAGGTTTTGTGTGGTTGTTTTTAAAAAACAATTTTCTTTTTTCTTTGAAGCTCAACTCAAGACTTTGCAGCTTAATGAAAATAGAAAGAAGTGTCACAGCAGCATATCACCCTCAGACAAATGGCCTAGACGAAAAGACAAATGACAACATAAAAAGGTATGTTTTATTTGTATGTAACATTTCATTTGCTTTTAAGACACTGTCACTATTGTGTTTTTTTTATGTCCACATGTAGAGCCCTGAGAAAATTAGTCAACAGTCAACAGAATGACTGGGATGTGTATCTGGATGCTACACTGTTTTCTTTGAGGTCCAAGGTCCACACCACAACCAAATACACACCATTCCGTTTAATGTATGGGAGAGAAGCTACATATCCTTCTGAAGTTCCTGTTGAAGTCCCAGTAAGTGTTATTAAGGAATTCTATTTATGCAACAACTATGATAATGCATAAATTAAATGTAATCTTAATTGGAAATTGTGCATATTGATATTGGCTGCAGCTTTAATCTTCTCTGCTTAACTTCTATATGCAAGATACATTTAAAAGATAAAGAAAGTGACTAGTTACTTCTTTATATTTGTATCTTTATGTAAAGTAATACATCTTGAGGAGACCGTTAAGTATAATGTGTTCACCTATGGAAGTGTATCAAGAGTAAAAATGACTATACAAAAAATGATATGAGTCTATCTTTGTGGCTTTCTGTGCTCAAAGCTTTATAATAGTATATTTACTTTTAAACATGAGTTATTATAGTTAGATTTTTCAGTTCATGTTTCACATGCATTATTTGTCTTTATGATTTTAATTGTAATTTAAAATGTGAAAATTTTAGCTGTCCTCCATCATTCTCCCTGAGGAGTCGAGTTACGGTGACTTTGTATCTTCTACAAGAGACACACAAGGGCAAGTTAAAAAAAACTGTAGAGGAAAATATGGCAAAGTCCCAAGACTTACAAAAGGAAGCCTATGCCAGACGAGTCCAGAAGAAGTACAGAAACCTTGTGTACAGCGTTGGAGATGAAGTTCTTCTCTTGAACATGAGGAAACGTGGAAGGAAGGGAGGAAGGTTTGATCCAGATTTTTCAGGACCCTACACCATTCAAGACATCGCTGGCAAATGTGTGAGATTAAAAAACACGGAAGGAGCAACTTTAAAAAATCACTACAGCATTGACCATATCAAGCCGTACAGAAGAAGCCACCATGTAAATGTCATGTGGTTGTGCCCTGTGAACTTTGGTATGCACTGGATTCTTGTGGTATGTGTCCATTTAGTTATTAATTTGTTGTGAAGCAGTTTCTTGCTGAAAGTGTTATTCTTAAATAGGTTTTCAGTGGCAAAAACTATAGTAATTTTTAATTTATTAACTTTTTCTTTAGATTGTCAACATTTCTGCACAGAGAATACTGCTCATAGACCCCATGGGGAATGAAGGTGTTTATGACAGGAAAATTCTGCGCAACTGGAGGTATGCATGATACTGAGGTATTATTCTTAGATAAAACATTTCTTGTTTCATTACAAACATTTTTGTTCAAATAGGAATTTTCTGAGGATGAGAGGGCATGAAGACACCATGGAGTGGCAGTTACAGACTATGCAACACAACAAGCAACAGGATTCCAGCAGTTGCGGAGTTTTGCTGTTAAAGGTAACCCTTATTCAAATGATTCCATTTATTGTTAGCTACAATTAGGACTTTACATTATAATAATGAGAAATCTCAGTTTGCAGAACACTACCTTGCTTTTGGAGAGGTCAGTGAAGTATTAACCACTACAGAAGCAGTTGTGCTGGAGCGAATGCAGATAGCTTGCACCCTACTTGAACATCGAGGTAAGTCCAGTAAAGTCCTTATCACGTTAGAGTGTGTATTTCCAATTTAAATACTGCTTTTCAAACACTTTCAGATAAGACCCTTCTTTAAGTCTAATTAAAAAAATTCAAGGGACTAATTTGCCATGAAGTATTTGTGGAACAAATTTACTATTATTTTTTAATTAATCAATAAATAATGTTTGATTAAAACCTAACCATGAATGTGTTTCAGGGAACGCTGAGGATTACTGCATTGTTTGCTCTATGTTAGATGCTGACGCTGACCGCAGCATGATTGAAATGGTAAAACAAAACAAAAGAAACACATAAGTCTTAGTATCATTACTTGCTAATCATGTTTAAAATGTTGACTAATAGTATTCACCAAACATAATATGAGCTATTTATTTTTCCTTTCCAGGTGCAGTGTGAATCTTGCCAAAGATGGGCACATTTTGCATGTGCAAAATATAAAGAGAGCAACCAAGAATATAAATGCAAAAAATGTAAGGAAAACACATAACAACTTCTAATACAGTTTTTCTCAAATGTTAAAACACAAAAGCCAATCCTGAAACCCAAATGACCAGTAGTCTAAACACATTTACTAAATGTAGCCACCATATTCCAGTACCATAAACACATGTCACATGAAGACACAATTCACAAAACACAACCCTCCGTACTCATAAATCTAAACACATTTTTCCTTGCCAAAACACATGTTGCAAAACAACTCTGCTCATATTCTCAAATGAAAGCCCATGTGATGCAAAATGCTTGCCACAGTCACCAATCTGTGAACACAGGGAACACACCTGGCGTCAGTCACTACACACAACGACTCAAAATTGAAGACACCTGTTGCTAATGATGTGACCCCACCTATGAAAGCATAGTTTGGTGAAGATGCCAAACAATCAGAATGGATGAAGGCATTCGAGCGTGCGGAAGGAGAAGAGCTGCAGGCCAAAGAGGAAGAGGGGTTGAGATCAGAGGAGGAAGAGGTGAAGGCCTAAGAAGAAGAGGAGTTCGGAGTAGAGGAGGAAGACAAGGAGGCCAACAAGAGAGAGGAGAAGGTCCAGGTGGGAGAAGAAGACAACCTCGCACCATCATAACAGATGATATGCGAGCAACAGTAATTGACCATGTCATTGTCCATGGCATGACAATGGCTGAAGCGGGACGAAGAGTACATCCAAACCTGAGTAGGTCCACCGTGGCCACCATTATCAAGGCATTTAGACAACACAACAGGTATAGTAGGCTATTGCTTTCTTTGTCACACTACAGTTTTACAGGCCTGTGAAAGTGGTCTGTTACCTTACATGTAGTTTTACATATAAATCAGTCAATTGACAACACATGTTTCTTTCTTTAGAGCTGAAAGAATGCCACATAGAGGTGGGAGGGTTGCCATATTCACAGCGGCACAAGAAACCCTCATTGCAGATATGGTCCGTGAGAACAACTGCATTAGACTCCGAGAGATCAGAGACAAAGTCATTGCAGATAATGTAAACTTTGAGAACATTGATACGTGTCCACAATAGACCGAGTTCTCCGGCGCCAACAGATGAGGATGAAACAGGTCTACAGGGTTCCCTTTGAGCGCAACTCTGCGCGACACATAGGACAACGTTACGAGTATGTGCAAGTACGTATACATCCATGTCCACAGTACAGTTAGTGGACATACTGTGTTGCTTAGTGGCCTACATTACTTCTGGACAATACTGTGCTACCTGATTGACCGTTCTGAACACCTGTACGCTTTTCCATGTTCACAGAGGATAATGCAGTTGGACGCGATGGCCAGACCCCATGAGTACCTCTTCCTGGATGAGGCTGGCTTCAACCTCCAGAAACGAAGGCGAAGGGGCCGTAACATCATTGGCCAGAGAGCCATCACTGAGGTTCCTGGCCAACGGGGGGGTAATATTACTCTTTGTGCAGCTATGGGTATGGAGGGGCTTGTCCACCGGCATGCTGTCCTTGGGTCTTACAACACCCAACGTCTCCTCACCTTCCTAGAGGAGCTAAAAGACATCCTCCTGGACCGTCAACAACACCATCCTAGGCTAGCACATCACATGTATGTGATCATTTGGGACAACGTCCGCTTCCACAAGACACACCAAATCAGAGAGTGGTTCACCACCAACAGTGACCACTTTTTAAACGTCTGTCTGCCACCCTACTCCCCTTTCCTGAACCCTATAGAGGAGTTCTTCTCATCATGGAGATGGAAGGTGTATGACAGACAGCCATACACAAGAGAGAACCTCGTACGGGCAATGGAGCTGGCCTGTGCTGACATCCCAGTGGAGGCCTTCCAGGGATGGATTCGCCATTCCAGGGCGTTTTTCCCGCGGTGCCTAGCAAGGGACAATATAGCCTGTGATGTGGATGAGGTGATGTGGCCCAATGCAGCTCGGCGACATGATGCCGCACAGTGACTGTGTGTAATACTGTCAAATGACCGTGTAGACAGTAAAAAAGACTTCACACCCTGATCATGTTTCCGAGAGTACTGTTGTGTGCGATAGATTCTGTTTTTGCATTGAGTTGTGTTACAGTAGTGTACGTACATGCAGGGTGTTTTTATAGATTTATAGTCTTCATGTGAAACTCACAAATCTAAATGCCTAATCCTCTGCAGGGTTCTATGACGATCCGTTACTGTACAGTTTATGAAAATATGCATTGGCAGTTATGAACCAAAGAACCTTCTCACAAATTGAGCATTGTGTTTTCAATTGTTTTGCTGTAGTGTGTAATGCTGTGTATAGTGTTTACAGTTTTGACAGCTTCGAGCTGCTCTCTTGGTGTGGGAGTTTGAGTTTTGCAGTGGGAAGGTGTGGTTGTGTTTATGTAGCTTTAGAGAAGGGTGTTGTGTTTGGACATTGGGGGACCTGGTGGTAACGTTTGTGACATGTGTTTTAGCATTTGAGTAAAACTGTAAAAACAGCTGTCTTTCCCCCTCCATGTCTCTTTGTATTCTTTGTCAACATTAGATGATTGTGTGCAGGAAGCATGTTTTGATAGTGTGATTTGGCCATCTGAACATGCTACCTAAATAAAACTATGCAGGAAGCATGTTTTGATAGTGTGATTTGGCCATCTGAACATGCTACCCAAATAAAACTATGCAGGAAGCATGTTTTGATAGTGTGATTTGGCCATCTGAACATGCTACCTAAATAAAACTATGCAGGAAGCATGTTTTGATAGTGTGATTTGGCCATCTGAACATGCTACCCAAATAAAACTATGCAGGAAGCATGTTTTAATAGTGTGATTTGGCCATCTGAACATGCTACCTAAATAAAACTATGCAGGAAGCATGTTTTGATAGTGTGATTTGGCCATCTGAACATGCTACCCAAATAAAACCATGCAGGAAGCATGTTTTAATAGTGTGATTTGGCCATCTGAACATGCTACCCAAATAAAACTATGCAGGAAGCATGTTTTAATAGTGTGATTTGGCCATCTGAACATGCTACCCAAATAAAACCATGCAGGAAGCATGTTTTAATAGTGTGATTTGGCCATCTGAACATGCTACCTAAATAAAACTATGCAGGAAGCATGTTTTGATAGTGTGATTTGGCCATCTGAACATGCTACCCAAATAAAACCATGCAGGAAGCATGTTTTAATAGTGTGATTTGGCCATCTGAACATGCTACCTAAATAAAACTATGCAGGAAGCATGTTTTGATAGTGTGATTTGGCCATCTGAACATGCTACCCAAATTTAATTTAATCTTAAGCTAGCTTTACTCTAATCAAGGCAATGTGAATTTGATTTGATATGATTAAATTGATTAACATGACGAGATTTAAAACACAAGATGCAAAATAATAAAGTACAGAACTTCTCCAAAGCAGTAATAGTGAGCGTCTTAATGCACAAGTTCCTGGACAAAATTTCATATTGTGTTTGTCGGTACTTGAGAGTCTGTCGATCTACTGAAAGAAATATTGCCTGTCACATTTTTCATAACTGTCAAGAGTTTCAGTTTACTCTGGTAAGTTGGGTGTGCACAGTAAAACAACACTTGTCTGTCTTAAAGTTATGCTAGCAGGGGTGTGTGCGTTTTGATTGACTTTGGATGGAGCAGCTCTCATTTCTAGAAATATGGACAAATTTATTAAACCCCCCAAAATATGACTATCCAGAGTTGGGACTAGGAAGCAGAGTTGCAGTCTTACACGCCTTCATGTTTTCAGGTATTTGTGGGAATACTATAAGAGAATTCCTCACCACTAATCAAAACTTGGCAATCACGTTGCACTCACTAAAGCATTTTTCTGTTCTGAAATCTTGTCTGTGCAGTTCGTAATTCTAGGAAGACAATTAAAATATTTGTATGTTTTTTCTATGAACACATTCGTTTAATGCTGGGAAAATGTTTGTGTTTCTCAGAAGATGTTCTTACTATAAAATACGCAATAAGATACCATTACGAGAACTCCGTCAACATTAAACCTTAATGATCAAAAGGATTAATTTGATTGGAGGTTTACACTGATAGATTGTCAGTGTCAAAATGTAGGTGGGTCTCTCACTGTTATGTCAGCAATGTTAAACATTCAGGTTGTTCTCCCTTAGCTCATTCTTATTAAGCTGTCATTATAGACATAAAAAATGATGAATGGTTTCAGGTTGGTTTCCTCTTAAGTTGGCAACAGCTGATATCAAATAAACTTGGCTCCAATGACTCTTTCAAATAAAACCAACCTGTGAACAGATGTATAATAGTAGAATTTTGCCTGATCCCTTATAAGTATATCAATATAGACCATTAAAAATATACATACTTATTATTATGCATGTAAACAGCATAAAACATTCTCATTTACATAAAGTCAGACTGATTAGGAAAATCTGAGTTAAAGGAAAACTGTAGGATAAGTGACAGAACCCAAAACGCAAACAGGGTTTTTGTGATTTAAACTTATACTTCTCATTTTTATATTTAGTGAATCCGAGGTCAGCAGCTCATTAATGTAGCCCAACAACGTTTTTCACAATATGTTGGGCTACATTTCGGTTCTCTAATTCAAATAAGGTGACTTCAGATTACAAACAAAACCAAACTAAATTGGTGGCTATAATGACTTAGTGCTAAACTTGAACCTTTAAAACAGGACTCCACAAAGTAATGGAGAACATCCCAATGGCTGTGTCAATCATTAATAGATTGGCTGTTTCAATTTCACACTGTGAACCCTGTACTTGTGTTAAGTTAACCAGTTGCTATCTGCTAATTTTTACAAGACTATGTTTTAAGCGTACAGTTTCTCTCCTAACACTAAATAAAAGTACTTTTCCTGTTTCTCATTTATTAGTTTTCTTTTGTATATGTCGCATTTAAATGTTTCAGATCATCAAATAAATTTTTATATCAGACAATGCTAATGCGAGTAAATACAAAATGATTTAAATGTTGACTTCACTGATGGGGAGAAAAAAGGCTGTCCAAACCTACCAGGCACTGTGTGAAAAAGTAAATGACCAGCTAGTTAATGTCACGTTTTAGTTAACGGACTCAGGCGCAGACCGGGAATCTTTACAGAGTTAACAATCAGTTTATTTACACAACGACACCAGGTGATGCTATTTACAACGTGCTGGAGGGAGGGGAGGGGGGTCCAGGGTTCCGGGGTATGTGAGGGGAAAGACGCGAATCAGACGCCTTCCAAAGGCTCTCTCTCTTCACTCCCCACACTGGGGAAACAGAAATCCACTCACTCATCCACGGGATGACAGGCAGGCAGAGAAAGGTCCGGGAAAGATCTGTACACAGAAACTTTAGTTAGAGGCGAACAGACGGAAAGAACTCACAGATTCTGATTCTCAAACTACTGAGCGACTGACGCTGATAGCTCAACGATCCAGCGACGAGTGACACAGTGCTGCTGTCTTAAATCGGCCTAGTGATCATCCCGATAGGCAGCAGGTGCGTGGGCCAGGGGCGGGAGCCCATAATGACAAGGTGAACTCCCAACTCTTGAGCCACGATCGCCCCCTGGGCGTTACAAGACTTATTACTCCAAGAGTGCATTGATAACTTATCCATAAGGTCCCAAAAGAACCCAGAAAAACATCTAAAGAACTGCAGGCTCACTTATCTTAGTTAATTTCAGTGTTCCTGATACAACAAAATAAAAAAGAGACTTGTCAAAAATGGCATCCATGAGCAGAACCAGGTAATAAGTTTAGGGGGCAATTACTTTTTCACATATGACCAGGTACGTTTGGAAACATTTTTCACTTAATAAATTACATCTTCATTTAAAAGCTGCATTTTATTTTTATTTGAGTTACTTTTATCTAATATTAAAAACTTCCAAACAAATATAAAGTAAGAAATCAGTACAGAAGGATACTTTGTCACTGCGCTGTATTGCCTTTCATGTTAAACAAATGCTTTAACTAAAGTGGTTACGGGTGGGCTTAGGTCAAGTACAATAAACATCATCTCAATTTAATCTTAAGCTAGCTTTACTCTAATCAAGGCAATGTGAATTTGATTTGATATGATTAAATTGATTAACATGACGAGATTTAAAACACAAGATGCAAAATAATAAAGTACAGAACTTCTCCAAAGCAGTAATAGTGAGCGTCTTAATGCACGAGTTCCTGGACAAAATTTCATATTGTGTTTGTCGGTACTTGAGAGTCTGTCGATCTACTGAAAGAAATATTGCCTGTCACATTTTTCATAACTGTCAAGAGTTTCAGTTTACTCTGGTAAGTTGGGTGTGCACAGTAAAACAACACTTGTCTGTCTTAAAGTTATGCTAGCAGGGGTGTGTGCGTTTTGATTGACTTTGGATGGAGCAGCTCTCATTTCTAGAAATATGGACAAATTTATTAAACCCCCCAAAATATGACTATCCAGAGTTGGGACCAGGAAGCAGAGTTGCAGTCTTGCAGTCTTACACGCCTCTCTGCAGCTTCTCTCCTCCTGCTACCCCCCCCAAAATCCATCTCCATAGAGACTGTGTCAGCTCCCAAAAAGACAAAGAACAAACTAAAAACCAGCAACAAACAACTTAAACATAACCAATTACAAAGAAAGAACAATACAGTATCCACATCTGAACCAAAGAGTAAAACAGTGAAATGTGGATTATTAAATATTAGGTCTCTCTCCTCCAAGTCTCTGTTAGTACATGACTTAATAATTGATCAACAAATCGATTTACTCTGCCTTACAGAAACCTGGTTGGAGCAGGATGATTATGTTAGTTTAAATGAATCAACGCCTCCGAGTCATTCTAACTACCAGAAATCTTGAAGCACAGGCCGAGGGGGCGGTGTGGCAGCAATTTTTCACACCAGCCTATTAATTAATGAAAGACCAAGACAGACTTTTAATTCATTTGAAAGCCTGATGCTTAGCCTTGTTCACCTCAGCTTTCAAACTCAGAAACCAGTCTTGCTTGTTATCATCTATCGTCCACCTGGGCCTTACACAGAGTTTCTGTCTGATTTCTCAGACTTTATATCTGATTTAGTTCTGAGCTCAGATAAAATAATTATTGTGGGTGATTTTAACATCCATGTAGATGCTAAAAATGACAGCCTCAACATGGCATTTAATCTGTTATTAGACTCAATTGGCTTCTCTCAAAATGTAAAAGAACCCACCCACCACTTTAATCACACTCTAGATCTTGTTTTAACATATGGCATAGAAACTGAACATTTAACAGTGTTTCCTGAAAACCCTCTCCTGTCTGATCATTTCCTGATAACATTTACATTTACAATAATTGATTACACAGCAGTGGAGAGCAGACTTTATCACAGTAGATGTCTTTCTGAAAGTGCTGTAACTAAGTTTAAGAATATAATCCACCCACTGTTATCATCTTCAATGCCCTGTACCAACATAGAGCAGAGCAGCTATCTGAACGCTACTCCAACAGAGGTCGATTATTTTGTTAATAATTTTACCTCCTTACTACGTACGACTCTGGATACTGTAGCTCCTGTGAAAACTAAGGTCTCTAATCAGAAGTACCTGACTCCGTGGTATAATTCTCAAACACGTAGCCTAAAGCAGATGACTCGTAAGCTGGAGAGGAAATGGCGTGTTACAAATTTAGAGGATCATCATTTAGCCTGGAGAAATAGTTTGTTGTTTTATAAGAAAGCCCTCTGCAAAGCCAGAACATCTTACTATTCGTCACTGATTGAAGAAAATAAGAACAACCCTAGGTTTCTCTTCAGCAATGTAGCCAGGCTGACAAAAAGTCAGAGCTCTTTTGAGCCAACCATCCCTTTAACGTTAACTAGTAATGATTTCATGAACTTCTTCACAAATAAATTTTTTATCATTAGAGAAAAAATTACCAATAATCATCCCACAGATGTAATATTATCTACAGCTACTTTTAGTACCATTGATGTTAAGTTAGACTCTTTTTCTCCAATTGATCTTTCTGAGTTAACTTCAATAATTACTTTCTCCAAACCATCAACGTGTCTTTTAGACCCCATTCCTACAAAACTGCTCAAAGAAGTCCTGCCATTAATTAATTCTTCGATCTTAAATATGATCAAACTATCTCTAATAATCGGCTATGTACCACAGGCCTTCAAGCTGGCTGTAGTTAAACCTTTACTCAAAAAGCCATCTCTAGACCCAGCAGTCTTAGCTAATTATAGGCCAATCTCCAACCTTCCTTTCATATCAAAAATCCTTGAAAGAGTAGTTGTCAAACAGCTAACAGATCATCTGCAGAGGAATGGCTTATTTGAAGAGTTTCAGTCAGGTTTCCGAGCTCATCACAGCACAGAAACAGCTTTAGTGAAGGTTACAAATGATCTTCTTATGGCCTCTGACAGTGGACTCATCTCTGTGCTTGTCCTGCTAGACCTTAGTGCAGCGTTCGATACTGTTGACCATAATATCCTATTAGAGCGATTAGAACACGCTGTAGGTATTACAGGTACTGTACTGCAGTGGTTTGTATCATATCTGTCTAATAGACTCCAATTTGCACATGTAAATGGAGAGTCCTCTTCACACACTAAGGTCAATTATGGTGTTCCACAGGGTTCAGTTCTAGGACCAATTCTGTTTACATTATACATGCTTCCCTTAGGCAGCATCATTAGAAGACATAGCATAAATTTTCACTGCTATGCAGATGACACCCAGCTCTATCTGTCCATGAAGCCAGATAACACACACCAATTAGTTAAACTGCAGGAATGTCTTAAAGACATAAAGACCTGGATTGCTGCTAACTTTCTGCTTCTTAATTCAGATAAAACTGAGGTTATTGTACTCGGCTCTGAAAATCTTAGAAATATGGTATCTAACCAGATTCTTACTCTGGATGGCATTACCTTGGCCTCCAGTAACGCTGTGAGGAACCTTGGAGTCATTTTTGACCAGGACATGTCCTTCAACGCACATATTAAACAAATATGTAAGACTGCGTTCTTCCATTTGCGCAACATCTCTAAAATTAGAAATATCCTGTCTCAGAGTGACGCTGAAAAACTAGTTCATGCATTTATTACTTCCAGGCTGGACTACTGTAATTCATTATTATCAGGATGTCCAAAAAACTCGCTGAAAAGCCTTCAGCTAATCCAAAATGCTGCAGCAAGAGTACTGACAGGGACTAGAAAGAGAGAGCATATTTCTCCTGTTTTGGCTTCCCTTCATTGGCTTCCTGTTAAATCCAGAATTGAATTCAAAATCCTGCTCCTCACATACAAGGTCTTAAATAATCATGCCCCATCTTATCTTAATGACCTTGTAGTACCATATCACCCTATTAGAGCACTTCACTCTCGCTCTGCAGGCCTACTTGTTGTTCCTAGAGTATTTAAAAGTAGAATGGGAGGCAGAGCCTTCAGTTTTCAGGCCCCTCTTCTGTGGAACCAGCTTCCAGTTTGGATTCGGGAGACAGACACTATCTCTACTTTTAAGATTAGGCTTAAAACTTTCCTTTTTGCTAAAGCATATAGTTAGGGCTGGACCAGGTGACCCTGAATCCTCCCTTAGTTATGCTGCAATAGTCGTAGGCTGCCGGGGGATTCCCATGATGCATTGAGTTTTTCCTTTCCAGTCACCTTTCTCACTCACTATGTATTAATAGACCTCTCTGCATTGAATCATATCTGTTATTAACCTCTGTCTCTCTTCCACAGCATGTCTTTCATCCTGTCTTCCTTCTCTCACCCCAACCGGTCGCAGCAGATGGCCCTGCCCCTCCCTGAGCCTGGTTCTGCCGGAGGTTTCTTCCTGTTAAAAGGGAGTTTTTCCTTCCCACTGTCGCCAAAGTGCTTGCTCATAGGGGGTCATATGATTGTTGGGTTTTTCTCTGTATCTATGAAGCGCCTTGAGGAGACTTTTGTTTTGATTTGGCGCTATATAAATAAAATTGAATTGAATTGAATTCAGATGATGGCGGTCAGGTGTGTGAGTCAGCCTCCCTTTCCTGACACCACACCCTGAACACACTCTCCCAAGCACCTTTCAAGAAACATTACAAAGTGCTTCAAAACAAACTGCTAGAATGTAAAAACTAAAGCAAGTTCATAAAGATGAGTTTTTCGCTCAGAGGGAGAGAGTGCCAGTGTTGCAAGAGGTTTGTCTCCTTCGGTGTGATGCATAGCCAGTAGGGCCCTGATGACCATGCAGCACTCTAAAGGCCAAAATCCAATTCCAAAAGTGGAGTCTGAATTTAAAGGAGAGCCAGTGCAGCTGGAGTGTGACATGTGCGTATTTAAAAGAAGCCTCACAGCAGAATTCTGAGCAACACTGCTAATACAGTGGATGCAAAACAGCCTTTTCCAGTAATGGGAATAATATACGATCCTTTTCTGAAATCTGTCCAAATGACTCATACAAGCCACCTGTTTCACGTCCTGAGTGCCAAAAATGTATTGGTTGCACCGGTCTGCCTTGTTGTGTGATGCCACTCAACACAGAAAACACTTTGCATGCTACCTAGAAGTGCAAGAAACAAAGCTGTGAAAAGTTTTATTATTCTTTCTGTAACTCTCTTCATCGTGACCTCATCCAACACGCACAGAAAAGAAATAAAAAAAATCTGTCTTCTACATTTATAGAAAGTAACCAATATTGGAATTTTGACTGATATCTGGTTAAAATGTAGTAAGTTCAACTAAATATGTTGCACCAGAAAAACACCCACAGTCTAAGCAAAAGACAAAGACGTCCTGTATACATACATTTACTATATATATATATATATATATATATAATTTTTTTTTTTTATGTATCAAAAAGCCTGCTGAGGGGAGATTGATAAACATTTAAGAATTTAAGAATTTAGCTTTAGTTTATCCTTCACATGATCAAGAATCATTAACTATGACTTCAGACATGTGTATTTAAGTTTTGTTTTGTTTTAATCAAGTATTTCTTACAGTTATTTTTTAAAAAGAGTTGGCCCATTCACATGGCAAGAACAAAGGCGCTGATGTTTTTGTTTTTTCTAATATTACTAGTATTAAACTACATTTAAGTCCCCAACAGATAAGGATTGTATGAATGAATGTTCAAATGTTAAAATTAATGACAGCACAAGAAGAAAAAACACTGAACAAGCACAGCTCGTTTGGGAGGGTTTTCATGAGAAAGCTTCTCTGATAAACATGGCAGCACTGCTTAGGTTTGTAAAGCAACATTTGATAAAACCACAAGACTTGTAGAGTAATCTGTTTTTTTACAGATGAGACCAAATTGAAGATGTTTGGTCATAATACACAGCACCACATTTGGAGAAAGCCAAACACCATGCCAACTGTCAGCACAGTGGTGGAGAAGTAATGATTTGGACCTGGGCATCACCTCGCAGTCATTGAGTTGACCAAAATCCCTCTGCATATGAAAGTAGCACAAGGTGACACTTTTTTGTTGTGCCATTCGCTTAGCTAGTTTCACCAATGTATAATTCGCAGCAATTTTCTTGGCACTTAGCACCAACACTGCATTTTC
Organism: Maylandia zebra; assembly: GCF_041146795.1. Taxonomy (NCBI): domain Eukaryota; kingdom Metazoa; phylum Chordata; class Actinopteri; order Cichliformes; family Cichlidae; genus Maylandia; species Maylandia zebra. Next base: position 17,159,141 of record NC_135185.1, read on the forward strand.
TCTTCCATGGCTGCTGTGTCTGTTGGGAAGGTGTTAGTTCTGTGTGGCAATGTCCTGATAACACAATGAGCTTGCATCAAGACGTTAGGTTAACTGCCCTTTCTAAATTGCCCATATGTGCAGATTCGAGTGTGCGTCTCTGTCTCTCTATTATGGCTTGTGACTAACTGGCAACCTGCCCAGTGTGTACTCCACCTATCACATTGCGTTACATGTGATGCCTTTCAGACTCTCCCACAACTTCAAGAATAAGTGGTCACGAAAGTGGGAATAAAATAATTGGCACATAATTTGCCCTTTTCAGGTAATGAAGTTACAGGCAAGTCTTACTGATAACAATACAGGAGCTGTCTATATTCAGTTACCTTGCAGCCTCTATGAAATATTCTTAGCTTCGTCTACACCTCACACCTGATATCTGAGGGATCTCATGGTCAGTGAACAGTTATATAATTTCAATATTTGTTGCTGTTATAACCATTGTATCCTTCTTGGAGCTCTATTTTATTATTCTGTAAACAACTTTGTAATTATATTTTGAAAAGCTTTACACAAAGCTTTTTAGTATATTAAGTTGTAGATCTCAAAGCCCACTAGGCCATAACTGTCTTCACAAATTATTAATCTCAGTGAGACCTACCTGAATAAATAAAGGATATAGATATTAATACTTTGACATTACTAGTGGTAACACTGATAGACTTTTTCACGACAGTTCATCAGGCAAAATCCCTTCTCTCAGATGAGGTATTTTGGACACTTTTGCCTACTGCTCTGCTTTCTGACTTTCATGGCTGCAGACACATAGTATAGACAGATGCCAAAGAAATACTTCAAGACCACCAATCAAATCTATTGATTGTGCTAGACAGCAGAGTTTCAGAGATTACTCTTTTGGGGAATATGCAATAAAAATGAGAGACCTTGTGAAACAATCCTTATTATTTCTAAAGAGGTGGAGAACTTTTGTGGACTCCTCCTGTCTTATGTGACCATTTTTTGTTTGTGTTATAAGTTCTGGTGTACTCCTAATGTAGGTATTTAAAACTTTCCTGAGGCTGCTATATGAGTCATCTTGTTAAGCCCCATCAAGGCAGGGTTTCAATTTAGAATTCCTAACATCAGTAAGTAAAGACACAACACAACTTCATTCAACTTCATTCGCTGACTTCATTAAACAATCAGAGTAAAAAAATGTGCTGGGTGTGTGTGGGAACTAAAACACTGGTCTAAAAATAAACACTTAAACACTGGTGGAATTATTCTGCGAAATTATAACTACAAACAGGTCAAATGTGCAGTAGGAAACCTCCGTGGTACATCCGTCTTACTGATTTATATAAGTCTTATTTTCTGACACCATGTGTGAAATATAGTGCCTTTGTTTAAATAGCTATGTTGCTGTAAGAATATCTACATTCCTCTGGTATTTTCTAAAAAAGTAAATTCTAAAGTAAAATGAGTGATTTTTTTTTCTGTCGTTGCTGTCATGTTATAAAGAAAGTACAGCGCAACCAAAAAACATTCAAGAACATTCAATCTTCCTAGAAGTTTTTGTCTCAGCAAATTCTTCCCAAGGTCAGACCATGCAGAGTGCAGATAATACGTAAGTTCAAGACTGTACTTTCCTCAGTTAGCATGATAAATGTTTGAGTTCGTGACAGTACAATCAGAAGAAAGCCTGAGCAAGTAACGGAAGGCTCGCCAGGAGAAAGGAGGATTTAAGTTTCTAAAGTTGATAAACCACAAGACCTCTGTAAAAATTTTGTCTGGATAGCTGAGATGTTTGGAGAAAAACAAACATCCCATACTGTCTGTAAAACATGGTGGTGGAATGTCTGTTTTGCAGTCACAGGACCTGTACAGTCATAAAGTAGACCAAGAACTCCTATGTATACTGTACCAAAGTGATCTAGAGTCAACTTTGAGGCCATCTAAAGCTTGGCTGAAATTCTATCATGCAATAGCAAAATGATCCCAAGGTGTCGTAATTATCCAGAAACTGTCCAGACCTCAACCAGATTCACATGCTGTAGGAGGGTCTTAGGAGAGACGTGGATAAACAAATGCCTTCAAACTTTAATGAACAGCATTTTAAAGAAGAGTGACCCAAAAGTCTTCTACAAGAACATGAGGAACTAACAAAGTTATTTTGCTGCTGAAGGCCATAATACACACTGTTGAGTGATGGGAAGTACCTTCTTTTGCTCCTTCATTTTGAGACATTTTTTGTTAAGTAAATGATACAGTGTAACACTGATAAGTGTAGAAATATGTATCCTCTATGGAAAATGTGGCATTTTAGGTAATGGATCTTACATAGAATGACCATGAATAATGCTTCCACAATACAAATCTAACCACTAACCAATAGAAATGTGGCATGAAATGACATGCTAATATATTCAACACTGGCCCAATGCACAAAAAAGCTTAACAAACCTAAATGAGCTAGATAAGGGGAAAACGTACAAATATTTGTTTAGGATGTCAAAAAGAAGATACTCTAGTCACTTTTAGCAACCAGTGGTTGCATGGGAAAAATGTTTATTCCACAGCTGGTTGCAGCTGGTTGTTTGACAGTCACTGTGAAATTGATTGCTAAAATAGTAACTAAGTCTCAAGACTGGTTAATGACTCAAATTCAAATCAAATTCAAATTTTATTTGTCACACACACACAACCATACACAGTATGACATGGGGGTGAAATGCTTGTAGCTGTACAATGCCCGACCATTAAATGACAGACGAAAAGTTTTACAATATTTACAATTTACAGTTTACTACAAAAATTTACAAATTAACTTAGGAATTTACAGTAAAGAATGTGCAAATAGCAGAAGAGATTATAAAGATAAGGATTATAAATTATAGGAATTATAGGATTATAGGAAATGTGTGGTGGTGCGTGTGGTGACGTGTGTGAGAGTCCAGTGTTATTGTGACGTGTGTGGGAGAGTCCAGTCCTACACCTGGTTCAGGGCCCGAATAGCCTGGGGGAAGAAGCTCCTCCTCATTCTCTCTGTTTTGGCCTTAAGGGAGCGGAAGCGCTTCCCAGACCTCAACAGTGAGAAGAGTCCATTGTTGGGATGGGAGAGGTCCATCATAATCTTCCTAGCTTTGGACTTGCACAGCTTGGTGTAGATGGACAGCAGGTCAGGGAGCTCTGATTGAATGATGCGTTCTGCCGAGCGCACCACCCTTTGCAGATCTCGTCTGTCCTGCTTGGTGCTGTTCCCAAACCAGGTGCAGATGTTTGCCGTCAGGACGCTCTCGATGGTGCAGGAGTAGAAGTTCTTGAGCACCTTCAGTGGCAGACGGAAGTCTCTAAGTCTTCTGAGGAAGAAGAGACGCTGACGGGCTTTCTTAACCAGGTAACCACCTGTTATGCTAACGTGTTTGTTTATCCACCTTGAGGAATCACCAGTTAAAACACTTTATTATGATTATTATTTATTAAAGCACTGAACAATTAAAAATTATCATGTACATGGATCTCTTCTGTTTAGAAATTTGATAGGCTGTAAAAGAGTTAGCTGGAGTCAATCTTCCCAGAAGAGAATAACCTCAATTCACGGATTTTTATATGAGAATTTGCATCTATCTGATCAGTTAAAACCGATGAGGAGAAGCTACTTGCTTTGCGGGACTGAGCTTTAGGAGGTGGCCGTGACCGATACCAGGCGCCAGTTATCGTGCCTTCAGCTGCCCCCGCACATTCTTTTATAGTAATATGTCTGCAGGTTTCTAAGTAATTATTCAATCAGTAAAAACTTATAGATTCTACTAATCCTAAATAAAGATCAAACCCATCAGCTGCTAGAAAATATTCATACTCTTTGGTCCAGTCATGACAGGCCTCAGTTACACAGGCCTAGAGACCAGTCAGCGACCCTCTATCCTTTATTAGTCTATAGAATATATTTCCTGACTGGTTAGTAAATGGTTGCTTGTAACGCGTTACTGTAATCTGATTACTTTTTTCAAGTAACGAGTAAAGTAAGGGATTACTATTGCAAAAACGGTAATTAGATTACCGTTACTTTCCCGTAGGAACGCTGCGTTACTGCATCACTAAAACCGTGATTTTTTTGCGAGAATGTCTCACGACAGTGACGTAAGCGAGTGCGCTGTTCGTGACAACAGCTGTGTGCAGATCAACAATGGATCACATATCGATTGTGGGAGAGAGTATGAGCGTGCAGCGTTTAAAGGGTGGAAGTACTGACCTTACTTTGAGTTTGATTCCATAAAAAGTGACAAAAACATTAGCGTCCATCGTGCGTGGGAAGAAAACTTCTTTTTACAGCGAAAAAAAACCCTAAACTTCCGAGCAAGCGCGGAGTGCGCTATGACGTAATGAGAAATTCACAGAGAAACTCGCGGATTCTTCCATTGACCGCGGCACACCTTTGACTTTATTTATTTTCTGCTGTGTTTTACTTGCATCTATTTGAAAGACTGAGTGTAAACACAAAAATATTTTATTTTATGTGCTGGAATGTATAGAAAATAGGTTTAAATGTTAAACTAATTTATTCAAGTCAGAGAATGTTGCTTATAGTTTAATTTTTACTTGATGCATAAAGTTAAAAGATTAAAACTAATAAAACAAGTTAAAAAAAGAGACTTTTCCATTTGATTACATTTTGTATGATGGATTATGCAGAAAAAGTAGAATTGGGCTGAAAGATCTATCTCTTTATCACCTATTCAGGTTGTAAATCGTGTTTTTAAAAAGTAACTAAGTAACTAAGTAATTAATTACTTTTGAAAATAAGTCATCAGTAAAGTAACGGGATTACTTTTTGGGGGAAGTAATCAGTAATTAGTTACTGATTACTTTTTTCAAGTAACTTGACCAACACTGCTCTTGATGAAATTATTCTTGTTGGGTTATATATAAAGTATTTCAAAGACAAACAAGTTTTTACTTGTACAAGTATGCTGGGAAATTCAATGATATCCATTCAATTTATTCATATGACTGTAGCTAGAGTATAACACTGCTCCAGTAGGCAGTATTACAAAAACTCCTTGCAGCCGTCTGACTTTTCTGCATGACACAACTGGTTTCTATGAGGTGCCGTAAGGGACATTATTACTGAAACGCTCTCACACACACAACTGAAACGCTCTCACACACACTACTGAAATTTTAGCTCTCACACACACTACTGAAACGCTCTCACACACACTACTGAAACGCTCTCACACACACTACTGAAACGCTCTCACACACACAACTGAAACGCTCTCACACACACTACTGAAATTTTAGCTCTCACACACACTACTGAAACGCTCTCACACACACTACTGAAACGCTCTCACACACACTACTGAAACGCTCTCACACACACAACTGAAACGCTCTCACACACACTACTGAAATTTTAGCTCTCACACACACTACTGAAACGCTCTCACACACACTACTGAAACGCTCTCACACACACTACTGAAACGCTCTCAGACACTACTGAAACGCTCTCACACACACTACTGAAATTTTAGCTCTCACACACACAACTGAAACGCTCTCACACACACTACTGAAATTTTAGCTCTCACACACACTACTGAAATTTTAGCTCTCACACACACTACTGAAACGCTCTCACACACACTACTGAAATTTTAGCTCTCACACACACTACTGAAATTTTAGCTCTCACACACACTACTGAAACGCTCTCACACACACTACTGAAATTTTAGCTCTCACACACACTACTGAAACGCTCTCACACACACTACTGAAACGCTCTCACACACACTACTGAAATTTTAGCTCTCACACACACAACTGAAACGCTCTCACACACACAACTGAAACGCTCTCACACACACTACTGAAACGCTCTCACACACACAACTGAAACGCTCTCACACACACTACTGAAATTTTAGCTCTCACACACACAACTGAAACGCTCTCACACACACTACTGAAACGCTCTCACACACACTACTGAAACGCTCTCACACACACTACTGAAACGCTCTCACACGCACTACTGAAATTTTAGCTCTCACACACACTACTGAAACGCTCTCACACACACTACTGAAACGCTCTCACACACACTACTGAAATTTTAGCTCTCACACACACAACTGAAACGCTCTCACACACACTACTGAAACGCTCTCACACACACAACTGAAACGCTCTCACACACACTACTGAAATTTTAGCTCTCACACACACTACTGAAACGCTCTCACACACACTACTGAAACGCTCTCACACACACTACTGAAATTTTAGCTCTCACACACACAACTGAAACGCTCTCACACACACTACTGAAACGCTCTCACACACACAACTGAAACGCTCTCACACACACAACTGAAACGCTCTCACACACACTACTGAAATTTTAGCTCTCACACACACACAACTGAAACGCTCTCACACACACTACTAAAACGCTCTCACACACACACAACTGAAACGCTCTCACACACACAACTGAAACGCTCTCACACACACTACTGAAACGCTCTCACACACACTACTGAAACGCTCTCACACACACAACTGAAACGCTCTCACACACACTACTGAAATTTTAGCTCTCACACACACTACTGAAACGCTCTCACACACACTACTGAAACACTCTCACACACACTACTGAAACGCTCTCACACACACTACTGAAACCAGAGGCATTTCCGCTGAACAGGAAGTTGTTTCCTGACAAGGAAACTGATGGAAAAAGTGGTATATTTCAAAACACTACAAGGATGTCTACTCAGCAACCTGCTAGTACAGCAGTCCCCAACCTTTTTTGCGCCACGTAAACGATATAAAAATAAAAAAACGATAAATACCATGAAAACCATAAATAGAAATGTGTTCGAATTTTTGTGGAGGAATAAAACCCATTACATAGAAAGATCTCAGCTTGTGAAGGGATACAATAAAGGTGGTATCAAAACTCCAGAATTAGAATTTATGGTTGGCACCCTTAGAATTAAATGGTTAAAATCTTGTCTGTCACAGCCAGACTCTACTTAGCTCCACATCCCATGATTCTTGTTTAATAAAATAGTATACAGGATTAGACTTTATTTTGAAATGTGATTTTGCGGCAAATAAAATCCCCATAAAGATATCAAACTTTCCAAAACAGACGTTGCATTTTTGGGAAAATGAGATTTACCCACAACTTCTCCCCATAATTCAACCTTATGGAATAATAGGGTAATAACACTTAATCAAAAATCAATTTTCAAGAGTGACTGGTTTGAACAAAAATATTATATTCATAACAGATTTGTTGGATGATAAAGGTGTCATTCTAAGTTACACAGAACTTTCAGAAAAATATTGTCTAAACTGTTCTCAAAGAGAATATAACAAATTTTGTGAACTGGTCCCACTGCCTCTGCTTCATTTGATTAAAATTTTTATGATATACAATAATTTCTCATCAGTGCTCCAAAATTTATTGCTAGGGCAATGTCAGCTGTTTGATAAAAATGCAATAAGAAATTTGTTAGTAGTTTCTTCAAAGACAAAATATTTCATAGTTACAACAGAATGGTTACATGGCATGGTTCTAATTTAGTTATTTCATATACACTGGATAAAGCATACTAAAAATTTATGAAATAGCCTATTCTACCTAAAGTTAAAGAAACACACTTTAAACAAAACGAATACTGTGGCAGAATTTCTAAAAAAAGAGATTTGGCTTTGAGGTGGATCAGTGTTCTTTTTGTACTGATGAAAATGAAACCCTAGAACATCTTTTTTTTTCTATGCCCTATCACACAATGTATTTGGTGCAACTTAAAAAATTCGATTTCCCTAAATATTAATTTGAAATTTTGTGAGGTTTCACCAGAGATTCTGGCATTTCGGGCAAAATAAATTTATATTAAAAAAATCGATTCAGGATTTTAATGAATCGATTTCACGTTATCCAAAGCCAGAATCGATTTTAATCAATAAATCGATTATAAAAACCCACCCCTAACTAACAGGTTGCTGAGTAGACATCTGTGTAGTGGTTTGTTTGAAATCTAACACTTTTTCCTTCAGTTTCCTTGTCAAGAATTAACTTCCTGTTTAACTGAAATGCCTTCCTCTTCAACTGAAACACCTTCCTGTTCAACTGAAATGCCTTCCTGTTTAACTGAAATGCCTTCCTGTTCAACTGAAATGCCTTCCTGTTTAACTGAAATGCCTTCCTGTTCAACTGAAATGCCTTCCTGTTTAACTGAAATGCCTTCCTGTTCAACTGAAATGCCTTCCTGTTTAACTGAAATGCCTTCCTGTTCAACTGAAACACCTTCCTGTTCAACTGAAATGCCTTCCTGTTTAACTGAAATGCCTTCCTGTTCAACTGAAATGCCTTCCTGTTCAACTGAAATGTCTTGGTTTTTCAGTAGTGTGTGTGAGAGCGTTTCAGTTGTGTGTGTGAGAGCTAAAATTTCAGTAGTGTGTGTGAGAGCTAAAATTTCAGTAGTGTGTGTGAGAGCGTTTCAGTTGTGTGTGTGAGAGCGTTTCAGTAGTGTGTGTGAGAGCTAAAATTTCAGTTGTGTGTGTGAGAGCGTTTCAGTAGTGTGTGTGAGAGCGTTTCAGTTGTGTGTGTGAGAGCTAAAATTTCAGTAGTGTGTGTGAGAGCGTTTCAGTTGTGTGTGTGAGAGCGTTTCAGTAGTGTGTGTGAGAGCTAAAATTTCAGTTGTGTGTGTGAGAGCGTTTCAGTAGTGTGTGTGAGAGCGTTTCAGTTGTGTGTGTGAGAGCTAAAATTTCAGTAGTGTGTGTGAGAGCATTTCAGTAGTGTGTGTGAGAGCGTTTCAGTTGTGTGTGTGAGAGCATTTCAGTAGTGTGTGTGAGAGCATTTCAGTAGTGTGTGTGAGAGCGTTTCAGTTGTGTGTGTGAGAGCATTTCAGTAGTGTGTGTGAGAGCATTTCAGTAGTGTGTGTGAGAGCATTTCAGTAGTGTGTGTGAGAGCGTTTCAGTTGTGTGTGTGAGAGCTAAAATTTCAGTTGTGTGTGAGAGCATTTCAGTAGTGTGTGTGAGAGCGTTTCAGTTGTGTGTGTGAGAGCATTTCAGTAGTGTGTGTGAGAGCATTTCAGTAGTGTGTGTGAGAGCATTTCAGTAGTGTGTGTGAGAGCGTTTCAGTTGTGTGTGTGAGAGCTAAAATTTCAGTAGTGTGTGTGAGAGCATTTCAGTAGTGTGTGTGAGAGCGTTTCAGTTGTGTGTGTGAGAGCATTTCAGTAGTGTGTGTGAGAGCATTTCAGTAGTGTGTGTGAGAGCGTTTCAGTTGTGTGTGTGAGAGCTAAAATTTCAGTAGTGTGTGTGAGAGCGTTTCAGTAGTGTGTGTGAGAGCGTTTCAGTAGTGTGTGTGAGAGCTAAAATTTCAGTAGTGTGTGTGAGAGCGTTTCAGTTGTGTGTGTGAGAGCTAAAATTTCAGTTGTGTGTGTGAGAGCTAAAATTTCAGTAGTGTGTGTGAGAGCGTTTCAGTTGTGTGTGTGAGAGCGTTTCAGTAGTGTGTGTGAGAGCTAAAATTTCAGTTGTGTGTGTGAGAGCGTTTCAGTTGTGTGTGTGAGAGCGTTTCAGTTGTGTGTGTGAGAGCTAAAATTTCAGTAGTGTGTGTGAGAGCATTTCAGTAGTGTGTGTGAGAGCGTTTCAGTTGTGTGTGTGAGAGCATTTCAGTAGTGTGTGTGAGAGCATTTCAGTAGTGTGTGTGAGAGCGTTTCAGTTGTGTGTGTGAGAGCTAAAATTTCAGTAGTGTGTGTGAGAGCGTTTCAGTAGTGTGTGTGAGAGCGTTTCAGTAGTGTGTGTGAGAGCTAAAATTTCAGTAGTGTGTGTGAGAGCGTTTCAGTAGTGTGTGTGAGAACGTTTCAGTAATAATGTCCCTTACGGCACCTCATAGGTTTTGTCACATTACCCACAATGCATCATTGTTGCTTAACAGCTTAACATTGAATACAGAACAGTGTGCAGTGGCCAATGAGATCTCTAGCCTTAATAAAGCTGTAGTTCTGCTTTAATCAGTTCATGACTTTCTTACGTTTTAGCCTCAAACCTCATTCCCTCACCCAGCTGGATTTTAGGTCGCAAGCCACCCAAAACTTGCTCCATGCACCACTCAGCAGGCCATTTGTAAATATGTGTACAAATGGTTGGTTTTTTGTACTGTTTTTATCAATAAATGTCAGCAACAAAGGACATACACCCATGTGTGTTGATTTCTCCCTAAGATGGCAAACTGAAACACTCCAAGTTGGTGACTTTTGGAGATTTGTTTCCCTGGATGATTGAGAATGCATCAAGATGAAACACAAAAGGAAGCTCACCGCTTTTAGCAGCTCCCCCACCCCGTCAATCACTCAGTGAGTGATTGAGGGGGTGGGGGAGTGGAGTGTTTCAGTGTTTCAGTTTGCCATCTTAGGGAGAAATCAACACATGTCCTTTGTATGTCCTTTGTTGCTGACATTTATTGATAAAAACAGTACAAAAAACCAACCATTTGTACACATATTTACAAATGGCCTGCTGAGTGGTGCATGGAGCATGTTCATTGGTTCATGGACCTCCCTGAACTAATGGCATTTATGGCAGCAACAAAAGCGGTGAGCTTCCTTTTGTGTTTCATCTTGATGCATTCTCAATCATCCAGGGAAACAAATCTCCAAAAGTCACCAACTTGGAGTGTTTCAGTTTGCCATCTTAGGGAGAAATCAACACACATGGGTGTATGTCCTTTGTTGCTGACATTTATTGATGAAAACAGTACAAAAAACCAACCATTTGTACACATATTTACAAATGGCCTGCTGAGTGGTGCATGGAGCATGTTCATTGGTTCATGGACCTCCCTGAACTAATGGCATTTATGGCAGCAACAAAAGCGGTGAGCTTCCTTTTGTGTTTCATCTTGATGCATTCTCAATCATCCAGGGAAACAAATCTCCAAAAGTCCAAAAGGTAACGACCTAATATACATATGAATGACTCCAGCATTTGACTGACTGCTCTCCGGCTTTTAAAGGTAGAAACGCAAAATGATGACTCCGCAGGGGTCTAAGGTAGAAAACCAAAATGACTGCTCTCCGGGGGTCTAAGTGTTAAAGCCAATGATTAGTTTCATGGAGCTGCTTTGTTTTCCCAAACTAATGAATCAGTGATGAAAAAAATATCTCACATATGTAGCAAATACTCACATCAGTCAGTCATATGAGCATGCACATAATCCCATTTGGAGTTTATATGACATGCTTTCAAGAAAGCAAAAGATGGAAGATGCTTGCACCTTCATGCTGTAAGTATGAATAGGTGTCAGTTATTATCCATCGAGAGTTTACTGACTAAAACAGTCCACTGCAGATTACAACTAACTGGTAAAGACGTACCTTTTTCTAGAACTTATAGAAGTTATTATATGAAATCTGGGTAGAGTTCATGCAGGATATTATTTAGGTATCTATAGTGAAAAGCTTGCTCTTATTTTAAATAGATTGTTTTAAATAGATGTTTTTTAAAATTTTCCTTTCCAGTCACCTTTCTCACTCACTATGTGTTAATAGACCTCTCTGCATTGAATCATATCTGTTATTAATCTCTGGCCGCCCCTCCCTGAGCCTGGTTCTGTCGGAGGTTTCTTCCTGTTAAAAGGGAGTTTTTCCTTCCCACTGTCACCAAAGTGCTTGCTCATAGGGGGTCATATGATTGTTGGGTTTTTCTCTGTATCTACTGTACAATATAAAGCGCCTTGAGGCAACTTTTGTTGTGATTTGGCGCTATATAAATAAAATTGAATTGAATTTAATTGAAAATTCATCTAAATCCTTGACCTACTCTGATGCATGCTCATGTAGCTGAGCACTTGAACACAGTTGAGTGCCACTGCCAGAAAGATGGAAAAATACAGGAAATCTTTAACCTCTCATAGCACCAGCAGTAACTTTCGATTTAAGCTCCTTATTGTATCATATTTTGACTTTGGTTTACTGAGCTCTTCACTTTTTCTTAAGTTTATTTTGTAATGTTCCATACTATATTGTATTTCTTTTACTGAGCAAATTTGTTTTTCATATTTTTCACAACACATAATATATACACAACACACAAAACAGTAATTTCCTAACATTGGCCATAGCTATTATCTTGGCGACCGTGGCTCAGGGGGTTGGGAAGCGCATCTCAAATCAAATCAAATCAAATCAAATCACTTTTATTGTCACATCACATGTGCAGGTACATTGGTACAGCACATGTGAGTGAAATTCTTGTGTGCGAGCTTCACAAGCAACAGAGTTGTGCAAAATACAAGAATGGCTACATCTGAAACGAATAAATATATGTACAATATATAATAGTATATGCATTTCTGGATGTTGTGGAGCAGGGAAATTATTTTACTGCTATTGTTAAATATTCATCATTATTACCATTGCATTAATAATATAATCTGGAGTTTATATTGCATTCAGGGGTTGAACAGTGTCTCTTTCAGAAAGACTGAGTTGCAGGCTGACAGGAAGTTGTATGCAGAAGTGAAAGCAGATAGTTATTTTGAGGAGCAGGCCAGACGAGGCCATTTGAATTACTAGGTTATTCAAAATGATCATTGCTTTAACAATGTAACAGATAGCTTTAAGAAGGCCTTAAGCAGTTATGACTATTTTATACACAATGCATATCTGTGCTTATTAAAGAGTTGGAGCTCGGTCAATTAATTGGGGGTCGGAAGCTTTGTTCGGCGCGATGTTCGGACAATCTATTGTGCAAGTGACTTGGAGCCATAGAAGGAATTGCAATACATGCTTACAAAACACTTATATATCAGATCATTTTATATTAAGGTTTTAGTAGAGGTTCTTGGTTAAAACATTTATTTAGTAGAAGACATACACATAGTCTCAGTGAGCTTCTGGTCTAGTGAAAGGTCAGAAGTGCAACAGGTGAATTGAGAAAGAGCATTTGAGGACGAGACACAGACAGTAGGTGAAGAGGTGACACAAAGAGCATGTGAGGTCAACACATACACACACATTAGTTAGATTTATTTAGAGAAGAGGTTACTCATGTCTGGCTGTAACTGCAAAAGTGTCTCGGTAAAAGAGGAACCGTTCCTTGTTGTCTCGGCAAGAAAGAGGAACAAGACAAGAACGGAAAGTACCAGCCATGAAAATAGAAGATGATCTTCTGGGGTAAAAGCCAGAAGATCATCTTGTATAAATCTATGTATAAAATGTATCTGTGACGCATGAAGGGGCGTCAGTAAATCAAACCCTGATGCTATAAAATATCTGTTCATGCTTTGATTAAGTCGAGGACTACTGGCTGTCTGCGTACAGAGTGTCTTCCCACACGTGTGTTCATTAAAATCATTGTTGGACCAAGATCCTCTGGACCAAGAGTGGTTTGTACTCTCCCTCCTCAATTTTGAACCTTAACAATGTGTATACTAAATATTTTTCTACATGTGTGTGTGTGTGTGTGTGTGTACACATATTTTACAAATTAAATAGAGTAAACAATAAATAAAATATATAAAAATATACAGAGTTGAGACATGTGCAAAACAGTGGCATTACTGTACAGTATGGAGTGCATAATGTTAAAGTTCCAGTAGTGAAGCTGAGGTGTCTATGACGTGTTCAGGAGTCTGATGGCCTGGTGGAAAAAGCTGTCTCTCAGTCTGCTGGTACGGGACCGGATGCTGCAGAACCTCCTTCCTGATGGAAGTAGTCTGAACAGTTTATGGCTGGGGGGACTGGAGTCCTTGATGATCCTCCTCGCTTTCCTCAGGCAGCGCTTCCTGTAGATGTCTTGGAGGGAGGGAAGCTCACCTCCAATTATCTATAACCGGAAGGTCGCCGGTTCGATCCCTGGGCTCTCTGTCCTGGTCGTTGTGTCCCTGGGCAAGACACTTTACCCTACTTGCCTACTGGTGTTGGCCAGAGGGGCCGATGGCGCGATATGGCAGCCTCGCTTCTGTCAGTCTGCCCCAGGGCAGCTGTGGCTACAACTGTAGCTTGCCTCCACCAGTGTATGAATGTGAGAGTGAATGAATAGTGGTATTGTAAAGCGCTTTGGGTGCCTAGAAAAGTGCTATATAAATCCAATCCATTATTATTATCTTACCTTACCAATGACCGGCTTGTGCTTTGAAGATTGTGATAGCTTCTCCTTAGCTTTGTGCAGTCTGTCAGTGTGCATTTCAGTGAGCATTTGAAAAATGTAGTCTTTTGTAACGTTATTCCTGAAGGTTTTGCACAATAGATATAACATAAACATCAAAACCCTCTCAAAATTTTCACAACTCTTTGCATCTCCTGGGCAACAAACGTTATCACTGAACATCTGATAACTATAAGATATTAATAAGTGATGGCAATGCACATAAGAAAGTGAAAATTTGTTTTTCTAGAATGTACCAAATTTTCAACGTCTTGATGCATGCTCAATCATCCAGGTGAGGAAAACATTAATTCTGTTCATCTAGACGTAACGTTTTCATTTCGTCACTCCTCCAAGTGACTTCTTGAGTCTCAGCTAACTGGAGGTTTCCCCAACCTTATAAACAGTACCTTTGCAAAATGACTGAAACTAGCACCACTGAATGAAACATGGGCAGTGAGGTCAGATTCTTGATCATTAATATGCAAATTGTCATGACCATTGATCAACAACAACGTCACAATATGACGTTTACAATTCTGGGTTCCAAAGATTATACTACCCCTTTTCCCTACTTCTTTTTAGACAATATGTGAAAATGTGTTTGAATGGGAATCCTGCTGCGTGGGTGTCACAGGGGTGAAGAACAGTAACGCTTTCAATAATTTAGTAATGACACAACAGTAATTGCACCTGAAAAAACAGGTTTAACTGTGGTTTTGCTTTTTAGGCGTGTCCTTTTTAGGCGTGTCCTATTTTAACACATTAGAGTTACTGGCATCAAAGACTAAGCGCTACGTTGGAATGTTAATAGGTGAATATGCGATTGTATAGGAATTTCTTTTCTTTATGTATTAATCACATTATTTTATTGTATAATGCCTTGGTGCCACCCATACTGAAGACAAATGATGGGGGTGTAGTAGGGCTGCACGATTAATCGTTAGAAAATCGCGATCTCGATTCATACTTATGTGCGATCTCATTTCCAAATGACAACGATTCAAAAAAAAAAAAAAAAAAAGACGACTATTGTACCGCATTTTGATCCGGGACGTAATCTGCATGAAAACAAGCGCTCACTCTTCCTGCTCAACAAATGACAAGGGTGGAGCCTTATACCACGTGATACAGAAGCTGTGCCGTGTGGTGCTAAAATTAGCAGGGAAAAAACAACGGAGAGCACGTCAGGGATGACGAAAAAGTGACAGGAGAAAATCCGTCCCGGTCAACCACCCAAACATCAATAACGGGAACCTTATACAGCGCTTCCCTATACCCGTCGAACTCCCGCAGGCACAAAGAAATTTTGGAGGCTATCACTTATCACCTGACCAAAGATATGGCTCCCATCAACACTGTGCAAAACGAGGGATTGATCAACATCCTAGACAAACGCTACACAGTGCCGTCCCGCAACTATTTTTCTATTGTTGCACTACCTGCTCTATACACTCAGTGTCTAGCAATGGTGGAGACGGAATTTCAAGCAGTACAACATTTTGCGGCAACAGCAAAACGTGAGACATTTGTTGTTTTTATGTTTGTTTATTGTTTTTATGTTCAGTCTCAACTGTTACGAAGTTGATGTGCAGTTAATAAGTGCAATAAATATTTATACTGGAAAAGAAAATCGTGAGAGAATCGTGATCTCAATTCTAAGCCAAAAAATCGTGATTCTCATTTTATGCAAAATCGTGCAGCCCTAGGGTGTAGTAAGGAAGTTGGGGGAAGCAGACCAGAGTCTTTTGTCTCTTTGAGGACTCTGGGAAGTAGCAAGGGAGTGTGAACCTTAAGGTGTGAAACAGCTGTGTACTGCCTTTTGTTCCTGAAGAAGGTATTTAACTGAGAGCCATTCTAGGCTCAGTGAGAACTCTGCTGACCGTCTGTCCCGCGGACATGCAGGGGCTCCATCTAGTTTGGTTGTCTGTTGTCTTTGTGTGTTTGGATTAAAGAATGTTAGCTACTGCTCACCGCTCGTCTGCAGGCTTTATTTAAATGGAAAACTTCCACAACACTATCTGAAATGGTGTCACGTTTTATCACCACATAATACAACGCTGCATTTTCTGTACATGCTCTGGTCACGTGTCAGATTGATTATTACAATTCTATCCTTACAAACGTCTCTATAGACATCAACTGGTGTAAAATGCAGCTGCTCATCGTATTACCAGACCTTTCTATAGAAAATATTAATACTTTCTTTCAACAGCTTCACGGGCTCCCTGTAAAAATACTGCATAAATGTTAAGATTCTGTTTCTTACTTTCAAATCTCTCCATGATCTCATACCTCCATTTATCTCTGATCTTCTGCACATGGCCACTCGTTCCTGTACTCTGAGATTTTCCTTTTCGGTTGCTCTTGTTATATTCCCTGCTCGCCTGACTATCTGAACACTATGAGCTTTCAGCCAAGTGGTGCCTCATATTTGGAACTCTTTCACACCACATTTGCATTATTGACCCCCTATCTCCAAAGCCAATGTTAAAACACATCTTATCAAGCGTTCCTATTCTCTTTGATTCTTTATTGCTGACTTTTTAATTATATGATGTTTTCCAACTGTTGGAACCTCTTGCATATTGTGATTTTGGTAGTTATTTCCCCAAAAGTTCATCTGGAAGTAGCGTTTTCAGTGGGATAAACATTTCATTACTCATCACAGTGACTTCTTTAGGTATTTAATTGCTTGTAAGGTGTCTTTGAGTGTCTTGAAAAGCACTTTGGTCTCAGAATCTCATCTCTGCTTTTCTGGTTCTGTTGGCTTCATCGGGTGATGGCCTCCAGCTCGCACTGGAACGGTTTGCAGCCGAGTGTGAAGCAGTGGGAATGAGAATCAGCACCTCCAAATCTGAGGCCATGGTCCTCATACGGAAAAGGGTGGAGTGCCCACTCCAGGTCCGGGACGAGTTCCTGCCCTAAGTGGAGGAGTTTGAGTATCTCGGGGTCTTGTTCGCGAGTGACGGGAGAAGGGAGCAGGAGATCAACAGACGGATTGGTGCTGCAGCCGCAGTGGACGCTGCACCAGTCTGTTGTGGTGAAGAGGGAGCTGAGTGTAAAAGCGAAGCTCTCAATTTACTAGTCGATCTACGACACTACCCTCACCTATGGTCACGAGCTGTGGGTACTAACCGAAAAAACAAGATCGCGGATGCAAGCAGCGGAAATGGACTTTCTCCAAAGGGTGGCCGGCCTCTTCCTCAGAGATAAGGTGAGAAGTTCAGTCATCCAAGAGGGGCTCAGAGTAAAGCTGCTGCTTCCTCCACATCGAAAGGAGTAACAGTTTTAATAATTTAGTAATGACACAACAGTAATTGCACAGCTTCACTTTACTTTCGGTCGTAAAACCAAAACTTGACGATGTTACTGTTTTATTGTAAATTTTGTGAATGGTTTTGTTGGGACGTATCAGTATAACTTTCTGACCAGTTTTATAGTCAAAAATATAACCATGTCAACAACAGCTCCAAACGACACTCATGTAGCCTACGTAGATTTTGCATAACATTGAAACTCATCAACCCGGTTGTACTAGTGTTTGTTGAGCCCAGAAGCAAATTCTTTACGATCTTCCAACTACTACTAAACAACTACAGTGACTGGGCAGAAACAGTGATGTGTTTCAGCTTTTAAGAAGTATGTTTGGTCTCAAGAAAAGTAAAGTCAAAATTAAGGAAGGTGTTTTTGAAATCTTTTCCTAAAGTCCATGAACTAATGCTTAATGATGAGTTCAAAAGAAAAAGCCAGCTGAATTAAAAGCTTAGGAAGCATTCAAGCAGATAGTCCAGAATTTTCATGGCAATTACAGAACAGAGATTTATGCTAGACTTGTGTATAAGATCCTAAAAGCATATCAGGTACCAAATCTGGGAAATGTCAGTGATAAGGACACAGAATTGAGGATATTTTCAGGTAACGAGATTATTATTTGAGATGCATGAGATTTGCCTAGGTGCCTAGGTGAAGGAAGAAAAAACCAATGGAGGCTAGATTGAAGACCAACTCAGGGAATAGACAGTTCATGCTTGCATCGAAATTATTGCCAGTACCACTACAGTATATGTAAACTCTAAAAGGTAACGATGGACTGCCTTCATAAGGGGTAACAATTTTATTACTCAGCAGTTGCTGAGTAATGTGAGACTGAGGTGGAAAAAAGGAGGTCTAGGTAACCCAAAATGATATCCTTTTTGTTTTCTTTTTAGCCATAAACATTGATTTTGCCAAACTTTATCCAAAATCATAACATTTCCTTTAACCCCGTTGTAGGTAGTTATAAACAAAGCATTTACATATCAACAGTCCTTAATCATATTTCGCAAATTTCATGTTCTGTTGACTGAATAATGATCATCTATCCAAAGTGTAGTCCATACTGTTTGTGCACAGTGTTTGGCAATGTGTTTACCCAATGGAATCTTTTAGAACATTCTCAGCATGTTTTGCTTCATCTGCTCTAATTTTCTTTTACTCCACCCAGTATATACCTGCTTCACCACTAACAGCGATCTTCAGTCTTCTCTCACAGAGTGAAGGAGTTCGAGAGGTGAGTTCAACCAGTTAAACATCTTTCTATGGCTTATCTTGCTTTCTGATATACTCTGTTATTAATTTATAATCACTATACAGAAGTAAGAAATAATCCATACTATTTAATCTTGCTTTTAGCTTTGGAGGGATTAAAAAGAAAATGTATGTATTGTGTATGTATAACATGTCATTCAAACGTCATACTTTTATGTTCTTTACTATTGAGTTTCTGTATCAACAATTCTTAGATCTAATGCACTGCAATAATTAAAATGCACTTTTATCACTTCATTTTTCTTTTCCAGTATCACTTTACATCTTTATCTAAAATAAAAATTAAATAATCTGAAAATCAACTGAGGGGCACAAAAAAAAAGTGAGAACTGAGTTCTCACGATGGGTGGCATAAAAATGTCAGTGCAAGTTCTGCTACTGTCATCTATTGGCATTGGTAAGTATCTCTGAACATTCAATTAGTCATTTAATAGAATATATATCCTTATCTAACACTTTTCTTTTTTATAAAAAAAATCTATTGTATGTATGTCAGGACTGGTCTCTGCAACTGTAAGTGTTTTTTTTTTCAAGATTAAATAATTAAATCAAAAACAATGAAATGCAATGAAATACTGAATTAACATGTTCTTCTATAAATTTACATTACAGTCCAACACAACAGAAGGTAAGTTTTTTTTATACATATAAACCATATGCAATTTTATATGGATATAAAATAAAATGTCACCTTTTTCCTCTTTTAAAAGTTAATCCATTAACATCATTCTTATCCATTTTCCATTAATTATTAATTTGAAAATGTTAATACATGTGTTCATTCATTTTCTTTTTTGCATTTTATAGGACCAGGTTTATCTGAAAACAGGTAGGCATGCAAACTCAAATAACAATTTGTAGACATAATACATTCCAGGGATGTTATTTTAGTTAAAGATGACTTTATTATTCATTTCTGTTACCGTGTTTTTTCTTCTTTAAGCAAAGCCACCACTCATACCAACGGTTTCCAGGAAACTTGCCATGCAGCAAATCTACAAGATGCCATTCAAAGAGTAAGCCTTTTGGAATTAATTTGAGTAAAAAATGATAAATTCATCTTTAAACCTTAAATTATTAAATGTCACCACAAAGCATTGTTGATAAATGACTCCCCCTTGTGCTAAGTTACTGACAGTAACCCAGTCCTTTCACCTGGTCTATGTGTTCTTAGATCTCTGCTGCAGTGGACACACTGACAGGCGAGCTATCCTGTAAAAGGGGTAAAAATGCAAGCTTAACAGATGAAAAGTCGAGGATGGTGGAACAAAATCTCAGGCAGATTGTAGAGTCGACTTTACAAGTGTTCTTTGACCTGGTAAATGAGCTAATGCTTTACTTCAGTATAGTGTAGGTGTAAAACATGTAACAGCTTTTAAGAATGGTAAATGGCAAATTTGTCTTGTAACAGAACAACAATGTCCCTGGATTTGATGTTCTGGATATATTTGGAGTTCTGGACAGCCTTCGTTTGGGTAATGACAGTGACCCCGAATTCATCAGGCTGTGGTTCTCTGTGAAGATGATTCCTCTTTTGCCTTATGTCAATGGAAACTTCCTAAACCAGCTCAGCAAGCAGAACTTCAGCTGCACCTCTTTCCAAGAGATGTAAGTGAATAAATTCCATTTTACCAATTATTGCTGGTGACTGCTGTTAACTGCTTATGGAAATCATTAAAGACATAAACAATTTTAATTGAATATTCTAACATGTAACACATTTCTCACTGTGTATTGCATTGAATGTTGATGTCAGGGTCCCAAAGTCCACTGAAATCACTACTAAAAGGAAGAAAGAAATATGTATATCACCTGATTGTTAAATTACAAGTCAGACCAAACAAGTTATGACTGTGTGACCCAGCTGTTGTAGAAGAGGCATAGACCTTAATATAAGGTGGTCGTTCGTGAAGCTGTTTTCTTTAAAATAAGAATGTTATATAATGATTCAAAAATTATGTAATTGAAAACAAGTCAATAGGAGAATTTCAACTGAAAATTGCTACCCACGATGTAAAACGCGGTTGGAAACTTTTCCAGACATGAAAAGACTGAGGTTAAAAGAGTTCACTATCCCATATTAGAATACCATATGAAATTAGCAAATTATCAAAGGAAATGAAAGTGTGGATGAATAAACGAAAGAAAAAAAGGTCTTATTCTGTGTAGAAGAGGTTGTGACAAAATGTACCAATTTGTTGATTACGATGATTTAAAATATCAATGGGATTTAAGTTTGAAATGTTTGTGATTGAATTATGTTGAATTTTGAATATGTTGAGTAATTAGTTATTGAAAGCTTTCTCTCAAATGTAGCATTCAGGCATTTGGAAGCCAAAAGGCATCCATGGACAGAGACACACAGCAAGCAGTCTTCACTCACTTCATCAAACCGTTCTTGTCAAGAAATGACTCAACAGGTAAAAGGAGAAACTCAAGCTCACTTTGGTTTTTCCATGACATCATGTGGTATATTACCCTGTCAATAACTTTCTTGCTTTTTCTGCAGATCCTGGCTGTGTCTCATCTATCACGGGGAGCCAAGCGTGGCTAAAGGCAAACCTTGGCGACTTCTCTGATTTTGCAACTGTGCAGGACTTGCAAGCCTTCAATCCTAATTTGTCCACTGTGAGTGCCAACTGCAGATGTACATCTTCCTGTAAACGGAATTCTTTTACCCAGAACATTTCCATGACTGCTGTCTTATATTATGCTGGTTCTCTTTTGTAGGCTGAATTGTTGTCAGTCCTCAGTCCTTCTCAGGTGGCACAGCTGGTACTGAGTTTGGGAGCCTCCAATAACACAGATTTGATTGATCGTGTGTTTGAGCGACTGCAAGAGGGCAACGCTCTAAAAAATGTGGATGGATTCCTCACACAACTGACAACCAATGGACAGGTATGCTAGGCTTCTAAAAGGGTGAAGGAGGACAATCCTGGTGTTTTATTCCAGCAGGATAAGACAGAATAAGACATTTGCTAAACCGCTACACAAGTCTTCAAGGAGTCTATCATAGAAAAGAATTGCTTGCAGCCTTTGTGCTGTGTTGTATGAGTACATTTGCAACATGCAGTCTCTGTATTGCTTAGCTTCTTTTCCACCTCAATTTCACAGATGCCAATTTTCGAGCCTGTTGTGAGAGATCGGATCATGAATACGACCTTCATCATCATCAGTCCACATTTCTCCACTTTCACGACAAACGACTATGAACTTTGGTTCCATGTGAAACTGATTCCTATCCTTGCCAGTTTTACTCCAGAAATGCTCATAAACGCAACCACAAAAATAAGCTGCACGAACTACCAAGTCATGTGAGTAGCTTTCTTGGAGCAATCAAGATTTTGTTGCAAATGAAAATGACAATAGTGACAAAGAACAGCATGAGAACGTTTTCTTTCAACTGTTGCAGTGTGAGTGGGTTGGCTTTAGTTATCCAGGAGATGCCACTGTACAGACGGCAAGAGATCACACATGGTCTGCTGGGCTATCTAAGAAATGCTGAAAATGCCATCAATGAGCCAGGTAGGGCAGACATAGGGTGCGTTATGTGCTTTCCAGTGTGAAATGTCTTGAAAAGCACTCAGACAAAAAACTTGCCCACAAATTCTTTCATGTCTACCAGTCAGAAACTTTCCTACATTGAGCACATCCTAACTTTTGTTTGTATGCCTTAGCTTGCAGGCAACAAAATGAGAGTGATGCCCAATGGGTTAAAGCAAATCTGGGTCCATTCGTCCAATATACAGCGTACTCTGACCTCAAAGACTTCAACATCTCTACGGTAAGCCCTACATTGCACTTCTAGTCCTCCCTTAAGAACAGGAAAACAAAATTGTAGACTTAAGAAGACAAACACAGGAGTTTATTTTGCCATATAAAAAATACAAGCAAATCATAGAGCACACTTTCTTTGGTTGCAAACTATAATCCTTTACCCACAGCATTGGTCATTACTGCTGTCTGATATTATGTTGATTCCTTGTTGTAGGCTGGATTGTTGTCAACGCTCAATCCCTCTGAGGTGGCACAGCTGCTACTGAGCTCTGGAGCCTCAAATAACACAGATTTTATTGATCTTGTGTTTGAACAACTTGAACAGGGCAACGCTCTAAAAAATGTGGATGAATTCCTGACACAGCTGACAGCCAATGGACAGGTAGGCTAGCCTCCTAAAAGGGTGAAGGAGGACAATGCGGATATTTGATTCCAGAAGTAAATACAGAATAACACATCGGTCTCAACCGCTACATCCATTGTTGGCTATTGTATCTTAGAAAACAAATGGTTACAGCTTTTGTACCATGTTGTATGGGTGTACTTCCAACATGCAATCTCACATTTGCTTATGTCTTTTTCCACTTTAATATGACAGACCCCACATTTCCAGCCTGTTGTGAGAGATCGGGTCATGAATACGACCTTCATCATCATCAGTCCACATTTCTCCACTTTCACGACAAACGACTATGAACTTTGGTTCCATGTGAAACTGATTCCTATCCTTGCCAGTTTTACTCCAGAAATGCTGATAAACACAACCACAACCATCAGCTGCACGAACTACCAAGTCATGTGAGTAGCTTTCTTGGAGCAATCAAGATTTTGTTGCAAATGAAAATGACAATAGTGACAAAGAACAGCATGAGAACGTTTTCTTTCAACTGTTGCAGTGTGAGTGGGTTGGCTTTAGTTATCCAGGAGATGCCACTGTACAGACGGCAAGAGATCACACATGGTCTGCTGGGCTACCTAAGAAATGCTGACAATGCCATCAATGAGCCAGGTAGGGCAGACATAGGGTGTGTTATGTGCTTTCCAGTGTGAAATGTCTAGAAAAGCACTCAGACAAAAAACTTAAATTCTTTCATGTCTACCAGTCAGAAACCTTCCTAAATTGAGCACATCTTAAGTTTTGTCTGCATGTCTTAGCTTGCAGGCAACAAAATGAGAGCGATGCCCAATGGGTTAAAGCAAATCTGGGTCCATTCATCCAATATTCAGCGTACTCTGACCTCAAAGACTTCAACATCTCTACGGTAATCTTCATATTACTCTTCCTGTCTTTCTTGAGAATAGCAAAGCAAAATTCTGGAAATTATACAAAAGACATGCATTTCATGAATTCTACTTTTTTGTATCCATAGCTGACAGTTCTGGACGTTCTTTCACCATCGCAGAAGGCTGAACTAATCCTAGATCCAAACAGTGGTGCTTTAAACGATGCACATGTTGTAAGGGAGGTGTTGACAAGCTTGACAGAGACCAGTGATTATGAGCAGCTCAACCAATTCTTCCAGGCTTTTGCAAACATCAACAAGCAGGTGAATTCTCATTGGTAACCTTACCTCAGTGCAAACATCAACAAATGTTAACAGTGTTCTTTCATAAGCCTGCTCAAGTGTTTAACTCAAAATGATCCATTTCTGATATGCTTCATGCCTTGAGGCATCCCTGCTGTACAGAAGTACAAAGATTTAGTTTAGATAAGCTCCCCCTCACCTCCACATTTCCACAAAGACTTCAGGACTTCCTCTCTGACCTTATTATGATCCCCTTCTCTTTTCAGAGAAATGTCACCTTCATCCAAAATCCAGATGTGCGAGACACCATTTTGAACCTGACCTTGACAGCCCTTGCTCCTCAGCTTAAAGACTTTCAGCCAGAAGACTATCAACAGTGGTTCCGGGTTTATTTGGTTCCTGTGATGGCGAGCATCCTTCCTAGCAGCTTGCGGGTGATCCCCAGTAACATCACCTGTGAATCCTACCAGGCTATGTAAGATATTTCTGATATCCACAGTTAGACATTTGGGTGTGCACAATGCCAAGCTGAGGCTCCTGACAAGTCACAATGAATTCTTTTCTTCCTTTAGATACGATGGTCTTGCGCAGAGTTTGGCAGCATTGCCACTGGACCTTTCACAGGGCGTGAGATCAAGCAAGCAGTACCTCCAGGACACATTCCCACGTATGTGGCAAATAGGCTTTCCTGACTAAACTTTTCTCAAAAGCCCAGTACCAGCACTGTAATGACTACTCCATTGATTTATTTCCTTTCTTTTTCTTCCCAAACAGGCTGCTCAGTTCCAGCTTCCTTTGTGGTAAGATTAGTTTTTTGGGGTGTGTGTGTGTGTGTGGGGGGGGGGGGGTGTCTTGCATGGGTTATCCAATATTTGATCCAGGTTTGGCACACTAATTGGGCCAACTGTGACAAAGTCAAGGTATTTACACTTGAAGAAGATGTTTCCACTATACTAACAATCATATTTTCTTTGTCTTCAGTGCAAGGTGACCCCAGTTCATGGTGAGTCTGTCTAAAAGTAGACATTTCAACTCTAAGGATATAAATGCATTCTGAAGGACTATTATCTGACACACAACCATTCTCTTTTCACAGTGAATCTCATTTGTGATGGAGTTGATGGGTGGGTGAAATGCCGTTTTGTTCAATGTTGATTCTGTCTAGGTAAAATTCGTTAACACAGTGCAATTAAGGGGACATTGGATTTCAATTTATTGTGTTTTTTCCACAGTTCAAAACTTGAACAAATCCTGTCAGCTGGCAATTCCTCGGCAGCCCTGTGCAATTTCACCATCACAGAACATGCCTGTTCCTCTGTAAGATTCCTTTTTAAACTCCAAAAACAGAACATAGATTTTGCCCCATTATGGTTCTGAGACAAATCTCCATGAGCTCTGACAAAATGGCTGTATTCTTTGTCAACTTTCTTTTTCAAGGCTCCCTATCTCACATCCAGCAACTTGGTCACACTGCTGAACTGCACACTGAAAAGCCAAAACATATACCCAGTAGAAGTCTGGAAGCTTTTCTTCCAAAAAGCCTCTGCTGTACTGGACCAGGCCCTTGAGACATTTGCTAACATGGTAAGTACAAAATCACATTTTCACAATATTGCCGTTTCCCTGCGTGAAGTTTGGGTCCAGCTACAATTATTTTTCTGCCAATTCAAGGCCAGCAACAACACTTACCCGACCTCGTCAAATGTGCTCGAGGCTCTTGGAGAAGTGAGAATTGACAACTTCAACCAGGCACAACTACAGAGTGAGGAGTTCATTACCAGCTGGTTCAAAACAAAGATCCGTCCGTTTCTGGCCGTTCCATCTTTCAACTTCCTATTTTGCCTTAGCTCCAAAAACTTCAGCTGCCAGACATACCAGACTGTGTAAGTAAATATGAGACATATTGCTCTATTCTGCAAACTTGCAGTTGACTAGAAGTTTAGATGTTGAAAGCTTTCTCTCAAATGTAGCATTCAGGCATTTGGAAGCCAAAAGGCATCCATGGACAGAGACACACAGCAAGCAGTCTTCACTCACTTCATCAAACCGTTCTTGTCAAGAAATGACTCAACAGGTAAAAGGAGAAACTCAAGCTCACTTTGGTTTTTCCATGACAACATGTGGTATATTACCCTGTCAATAACTTTCTTGCTTTTTCTGCAGATCCTGGCTGTGTCTCATCTATCACGGGGAGCCAAGCGTGGCTAAAGGCAAACCTTGGCGACTTCTCTGATTTTGCAACTGTGCAGGACTTGCAAGCCTTCAATCCTAATTTGTCCACTGTGAGTGCCAACTGCAGATGTACATCTTCCTGTAAACGGAATTCTTTTACCCAGAACATTTCCATGACTGCTGTCTTATATTATGCTGGTTCTCTTTTGTAGGCTGAATTGTTGTCAGTCTTTAGTCCTTCTCAGATGGCACAGCTGGTACTGAGTTTGGGAGCCTCCAATAACACAGATTTGATTGATCGTGTGTTTGAGCGACTGCAAGAGGGCAACGCTCTAAAAAACGTGGATGGATTCCTCACACAACTGACAGCCAATGGACAGGTATGCTAGGCTTCTAAAAGGGTGAAGGAGGACAATCCTGGTGTTTTATTCCAGCAGGATAAGACAGAATAAGACATTTGCTAAACCGCTACACAAGTCTTCAAGGAGTCTATCATAGAAAAGAATTGCTTGCAGCCTTTGTACCATGTTGTATGAGTACATTTGCAACATGCAGTCTCTGTATTGCTTAGCTTCTTTTCCACCTCAATTTCACAGATGCCAATTTTCCAGCCTGTTGTGAGAGATCGGGTCATGAATACGACCTTCATCATCATCAGTCCACATTTCTCCACTTTCACGACAAACGACTATGAACTTTGGTTCCATGTGAAACTGATTCCTATCCTTGCCAGTTTTACTCCAGAAATGCTGATAAACACAACCACAAAAATCAGCTGCACAAACTACCAAGTCATGTGAGTAGCTTTCTTGGAGCAATCAAGATTTTGTTGCAAATGAAAATGACAATAGTGACAAAGAACAGCATGAGAACGTTTTCTTTCAACTGTTGCAGTGTGAGTGGGTTGGCTTTAGTTATCCAGGAGATGCCACTGTACAGACGGCAAGAGATCACACATGGTCTGCTGGGCTATCTAAGAAATGCTGAAAATGCCATCAATGAGCCAGGTAGGGCAGACATAGGGTGCGTTATGTGCTTTCCAGTGTGAAATGTCTTGAAAAGCACTCAGACAAAAAACTTGCCCACAAATTCTTTCATGTCTACCAGTCAGAAACCTTCCTAAATTGAGCACATCCTAACTTTTGTTTGCATGCCTTAGCTTGCAGGCAACAAAATGAGAGTGATGCCCAATGGGTTAAAGCAAATCTGGGTCCATTCGTCCAATATACAGCGTACTCTGACCTCAAAGACTTCAACATCTCTACGGTAAGCCCTACATTGCACTTCTAGTCCTCCCTTAAGAGCAGGAAAACAAAATTGTAGACTTAAGAAGACAAACACAGGAGTTTATTTTGCCATATCAAAAAGTACAAGCAAATCATAGAGCACACTTTCTTTGGTTGCAAACTGTAATCCTTTACCCACAGCATTGGTCATTACTGCTGTCTGATATTATGTTGATTCCCTGTTGTAGGCTGGATTGTTGTCGACGCTCAATCCCTCTGAGGTGGCACAGCTGCTACTGAGCTCTGGAGCCTCAAATAACACAGATTTTATTGATCTTGTGTTTGAACAACTTGAACAGGGCAACGCTCTAAAAAATGTGGATGAATTCCTGACACAGCTGACAGCCAATGGACAGGTAGGCTAGCCTCCTAAAAGGGTGAAGGAGGACAATGCGGATATTTGATTCCAGAAGTAAACAGAATAAAACATCGGTCTCAACCGCTACATCCATTGTTGGCTATTGTATCTTAGAAAACAAATGGTTACAGCCTTTGTACCATGTTGTATGGGTGTACTTCCAACATGCAATCTCACATTTGCTTATGTCTTTTTCCACTTTAATATGACAGACCCCACATTTCCAGCCTGTTGTGAGAGATCGGGTCATGAATACGACCTTCATCATCATCAGTCCACATTTCTCCACTTTCACGACAAACGACTATGAACTTTGGTTCCATGTGAAACTGATTCCTATCCTTGCCAGTTTTACTCCAGAAATGCTCATAAACGCAACCACAAAAATAAGCTGCACAAACTACCAAGTCATGTGAGTAGCTTTCTTGGAGCAATCAAGATTTTGTTGCAAATGAAAATGATAATAGTGACAAAGAACAGCATGAGAACGTTTTCTTTCAACTGTTGCAGTGTGAGTGGGTTGGCTTTAGTTATCCAGGAGATGCCACTGTACAGACGGCAAGAGATCACACATGGTCTGCTGGGCTACCTAAGAAATGCTGACAATGCCATCAATGAGCCAGGTAGGGCAAACATAGGGTGCGTTATGTGTTTTCCAGTGTGAAATGTCTTGAAAAGCACTCAGACAAAAAACTTGCCCACAAATTCTTTCATGTCTACCTGTCAAAAACTTTCCTAAATTGAGCACATCCTAACTTTTGTTTGTATGCCTTAGCTTGCAGGCAACAAAATGAGAGTGATGCCCAATGGGTTAAAGCAAATCTGGGTCCATTCGTCCAATATACAGCGTACTCTGACCTCAAAGACTTCAACATCTCTACGGTAAGCCCTACATTGCACTTCTAGTCCTCCCTTAAGAACAGGAAAACAAAATTGTAGACTTAAGAAGACAAACACAGGAGTTTATTTTGCCATATAAAAAATACAAGCAAATCATAGAACACACTTTCTTTGGTTGCAAACTGTAATCCTTTACCCACAGCATTGGTCATTACTGCTGTCTGATATTATGTTGATTCCCTGTTGTAGGCTGGATTGTTGTCAACGCTCAATCCCTCTGAGGTGGCACAGCTGCTACTGAGCTCTGGAGCCTCAAATAACACAGATTTTATTGATCTTGTGTTTGAACAACTTGAACAGGGCAACGCTCTAAAAAATGTGGATGAATTCCTGACACAGCTGACAGCCAATGGACAGGTAGGCTAGCCTCCTAAAAGGGTGAAGGAGGACAATGCGGATATTTGATTCCAGAAGTAAACAGAATAAAACATCGGTCTCAACCGCTACATCCATTGTTGGCTATTGTATCTTAGAAAACAAATGGTTACAGCCTTTGTACCATGTTGTATGGGTGTACTTCCAACATGCAATCTCACATTTGCTTATGTCTTTTTCCACTTTAATATGACAGACCCCACATTTCCAGCCTGTTGTGAGAGATCGGGTCATGAATACGACCTTCATCATCATCAGTCCACATTTCTCCACTTTCACGACAAACGACTATGAACTTTGGTTCCATGTGAAACTGATTCCTATCCTTGCCAGTTTTACTCCAGAAATGCTCATAAACACAACCACAACCATCAGCTGCACGAACTACCAAGTCATGTGAGTAGCTTTCTTGGAGCAATCAAGATTTTGTTGCAAATGAAAATGACAATAGTGACAAAGAACAGCATGAGAACGTTTTCTTTCAACTGTTGCAGTGTGAGTGGGTTGGCTTTAGTTATCCAGGAGATGCCACTGTACAGACGGCAAGAGATCACACATGGTCTGCTGGGCTACCTAAGAAATGCTGACAATGTCATCAATGAGCCAGGTAGGGCAGACATAGGGTGTGTTATGTGCTTTCCAGTGTGAAATGTCTAGAAAAGCACTCAGACAAAAAACTTAAATTCTTTCATGTCTACCAGTCAGAAACCTTCCTAAATTGAGCACATCTTAAGTTTTGTCTGCGTGTCTTAGCTTGCAGGCAACAAAATGAGAGCGATGCCCAATGGGTTAAAGCAAATCTGGGTCCATTCATCCAATATTCAGCGTACTCTGACCTCAAAGACTTCAACATCTCTACGGTAATCTTCATATTACTCTTCCTGTCTTTCTTGAGAATAGCAAAGCAAAATTCTGGAAATTATACAAAAGACATGCATTTCATGAATTCTACTTTTTTGTATCCATAGCTGACAGTTCTGGACGTTCTTTCACCATCGCAGAAGGCTGAACTAATCCTAGATCCAAACAGTGGTGCTTTAAACGATGCACATGTTGTAAGGGAGGTGTTGACAAGCTTGACAGAGACCAGTGATTATGAGCAGCTCAACCAATTCTTCCAGGCTTTTGCAAACATCAACAAGCAGGTGAATTCTCCTTGGTAACCTTACCTCAGTGCAAACATCAACAAATGTTAACAGTGTTCTTTCATAAGCCTGCTCAAGTGTTTAACTTAAAATGATCTATTTCTGATATGCTTCATGCCTTTAGGCATCCCTGCTGTACAGAAGTACAAAGATTTAGTTTAGATAAGCTCCCCCTCACCTCCACATTTCCACAAAGACTTCAGGACTTCCTCTCTGACCTTATTATGATCCCCTTCTCTTTTCAGAGAAATGTCACCTTCATCCAAAATCCAGATGTGCGAGACACCATTTTGAACCTGACCTTGACAGCCCTTGCTCCTCAGCTTAAAGACTTTCAGCCAGAAGACTATCAACAGTGGTTCCAGGTTTATTTGGTTCCTGTGATGGCGAGCATCCTTCCTAGCAGCTTGCGGGTGATCCCCAGTAACATCACCTGTGAATCCTACCAGGCTATGTAAGATATTTCTGATATCCACAGTTAGACATTTGGGTGTGCACAATGCCAAGCTGAGGCTCCTGACAAGTCACAATGAATTCTTTTCTTCCTTTAGATACGATGGTCTTGCGCAGAGTTTGGCAGCATTGCCACTGGACCTTTCACAGGGCGTGAGATCAAGCAAGCAGTACCTCCAGGACACATTCCCACGTATGTGGCAAATAGGCTTTCCTGACTAAACTTTTCTCAAAAGCCCAGTACCAGCACTGTAATGACTACTCCATTGATTTGTTTCCTTTCTTTTTCTTCCCAAACAGGCTGCTCAGTTCCAGCTTCCTTTGTGGTAAGATTAGTTTTTTGGGGTGTGTGTGTGTGTGTGTGTGTGTGGGGGGGGGGGGGGGGGGTGTCTTGCATGGGTTATCCAATATTTGATCCAGGTTTGGCACACTAATTGGGCCAACTGTGACAAAGTCAAGGTATTTACACTTGAAGAAGACGTTTCCACTATACTAACAATCATATTTTCTTTGTCTTCAGTGCAAGGTGACCCCAGTTCATGGTGAGTCTGTCTAAAAGTAGACATTTCAACTCTAAGGATATAAATGCATTCTGAAGGACTATTATCTGACACACAACCATTCTCTTTTCACAGTGAATCTCATTTGTGATGGAGTTGATGGGTGGGTGAAATGCCGTTTTGTTCAATGTTGATTCTGTCTAGGTAAAATTCGTTAACACAGTGCAATTAAGGGGACATTGGATTTCAATTTATTGTGTTTTTTCCACAGTTCAAAACTTGAACAAATCCTGTCAGCTGGCAATTCCTCGGCAGCCCTGTGCAATTTCACCATCACAGAACATGCCTGTTCCTCTGTAAGATTCCTTTTGAAACTCCAAAAACAGAACATAGATTTTGCCCCATTATGGTTCTGAGACAAATCTCCATGAGCTCTGACAAAATGGCTGTATTCTTTGTCAATTTTCTTTTTCAAGGCTCCCTATCTCACATCCAGCAACTTGGTCACACTGCTGAACTGCACACTGAAAAGCCAAAACATATACCCAGTAGAAGTCTGGAAGCTTTTCTTCCAAAAAGCCTCTGCTGTACTGGACCAGGCCCTTGAGACATTTGCTAACATGGTAAGTACAAAATCACATTTTCACAATATTGCCGTTTCCCTGCATGAAGTTTGGGTCCAGCTACAATTATTTTTCTGCCAATTCAAGGCCAGCAACAACACTTACCCGACCTCGTCAAATGTGCTCGAGGCTCTTGGAGAAGTGAGAATTGACAACTTCAACCAGGCACAACTACAGAGTGAGGAGTTCATTACCAGCTGGTTCAAAACAAAGATCCGTCCGTTTCTGGCCGTTCCATCTTTCAACTTCCTATTTTGCCTTAGCTCCAAAAACTTCAGCTGCCAGACATACCAGACTGTGTAAGTAAATATGAGACATATTGCTCTATTCTGCAAACTTGCAGTTGACTAGAAGTTTAGATGTTGAAAGCTTTCTCTCAAATGTAGCATTCAGGCATTTGGAAGCCAAAAGGCATCCATGGACAGAGACACACAGCAAGCAGTCTTCACTCACTTCATCAAACCGTTCTTGTCAAGAAATGACTCAACAGGTAAAAGGAGAAACTCAAGCTCACTTTGGTTTTTCCATGACAACATGTGGTATATTACCCTGTCAATAACTTTCTTGCTTTTTCTGCAGATCCTGGCTGTGTCTCATCTATCACGGGGAGCCAAGCGTGGCTAAAGGCAAACCTTGGCGACTTCTCTGATTTTGCAACTGTGCAGGACTTGCAAGCCTTCAATCCTAATTTGTCCACTGTGAGTGCCAACTGCAGATGTACATCTTCCTGTAAACGGAATTCTTTTACCCAGAACATTTCCATGACTGCTGTCTTATATTATGCTGGTTCTCTTTTGTAGGCTGAATTGTTGTCAGTCTTTAGTCCTTCTCAGATGGCACAGCTGGTACTGAGTTTGGGAGCCTCCAATAACACAGATTTGATTGATCGTGTGTTTGAGCGACTGCAAGAGGGCAACGCTCTAAAAAACGTGGATGGATTCCTCACACAACTGACAGCCAATGGACAGGTATGCTAGGCTTCTAAAAGGGTGAAGGAGGACAATCCTGGTGTTTTATTCCAGCAGGATAAGACAGAATAAGACATTTGCTAAACCGCTACACAAGTCTTCAAGGAGTCTATCATAGAAAAGAATTGCTTGCAGCCTTTGTACCATGTTGTATGAGTACATTTGCAACATGCAGTCTCTGTATTGCTTAGCTTCTTTTCCACCTCAATTTCACAGATGCCAATTTTCCAGCCTGTTGTGAGAGATCGGGTCATGAATACGACCTTCATCATCATCAGTCCACATTTCTCCACTTTCACGACAAACGACTATGAACTTTGGTTCCATGTGAAACTGATTCCTATCCTTGCCAGTTTTACTCCAGAAATGCTGATAAACACAACCACAAAAATCAGCTGCACAAACTACCAAGTCATGTGAGTAGCTTTCTTGGAGCAATCAAGATTTTGTTGCAAATGAAAATGACAATAGTGACAAAGAACAGCATGAGAACGTTTTCTTTCAACTGTTGCAGTGTGAGTGGGTTGGCTTTAGTTATCCAGGAGATGCCACTGTACAGACGGCAAGAGATCACACATGGTCTGCTGGGCTATCTAAGAAATGCTGAAAATGCCATCAATGAGCCAGGTAGGGCAGACATAGGGTGCGTTATGTGCTTTCCAGTGTGAAATGTCTTGAAAAGCACTCAGACAAAAAACTTGCCCACAAATTCTTTCATGTCTACCAGTCAGAAACCTTCCTAAATTGAGCACATCCTAACTTTTGTTTGCATGCCTTAGCTTGCAGGCAACAAAATGAGAGTGATGCCCAATGGGTTAAAGCAAATCTGGGTCCATTCGTCCAATATACAGCGTACTCTGACCTCAAAGACTTCAACATCTCTACGGTAAGCCCTACATTGCACTTCTAGTCCTCCCTTAAGAGCAGGAAAACAAAATTGTAGACTTAAGAAGACAAACACAGGAGTTTATTTTGCCATATCAAAAAGTACAAGCAAATCATAGAGCACACTTTCTTTGGTTGCAAACTGTAATCCTTTACCCACAGCATTGGTCATTACTGCTGTCTGATATTATGTTGATTCCCTGTTGTAGGCTGGATTGTTGTCGACGCTCAATCCCTCTGAGGTGGCACAGCTGCTACTGAGCTCTGGAGCCTCAAATAACACAGATTTTATTGATCTTGTGTTTGAACAACTTGAACAGGGCAACGCTCTAAAAAATGTGGATGAATTCCTGACACAGCTGACAGCCAATGGACAGGTAGGCTAGCCTCCTAAAAGGGTGAAGGAGGACAATGCGGATATTTGATTCCAGAAGTAAACAGAATAAAACATCGGTCTCAACCGCTACATCCATTGTTGGCTATTGTATCTTAGAAAACAAATGGTTACAGCCTTTGTACCATGTTGTATGGGTGTACTTCCAACATGCAATCTCACATTTGCTTATGTCTTTTTCCACTTTAATATGACAGAGCCCACATTTCCAGCCTGTTGTGAGAGATCGGGTCATGAATACGACCTTCATCATCATCAGTCCACATTTCTCCACTTTCACGACAAACGACTATGAACTTTGGTTCCATGTGAAACTGATTCCTATCCTTGCCAGTTTTACTCCAGAAATGCTCATAAACGCAACCACAACCATCAGCTGCACAAACTACCAAGTCATGTGAGTAGCTTTCTTGGAGCAATCAAGATTTTGTTGCAAATGAAAATGACAATAGTGACAAAGAACAGCATGAGAACGTTTTCTTTCAACTGTTGCAGTGTGAGTGGGTTGGCTTTAGTTATCCAGGACATGCCACTGTACAGACGGCAAGAGATCACACATGGTCTGCTGGGCTACCTAAGAAATGCTGACAATGCCATCAATGAGCCAGGTAGGGCAAACATAGGGTGCGTTATGTGCTTTCCAGTGTGAAATGTCTTGAAAAGCACTCAGACAAAAAACTTGCCCACAAATTCTTTCATGTCTACCTGTCAGAAACTTTCCTAAATTGAGCACATCCTAACTTTTGTTTGCATGCCTTAGCTTGCAGGCAACAAAATGAGAGTGATGCCCAATGGGTTAAAGCAAAGCTGGGTCCATTCGTCCAATATACAGCGTACTCTGACCTCAAAGACTTCAACATCTCTACGGTAAGCCCTACATTGCACTTCTAGTCCTCCCTTAAGAACAGGAAAACAAAATTGTAGACTTAAGAAGACAAACACAGGAGTTTATTTTGCCATATAAAAAATACAAGCAAATCATAGAGCACACTTTCTTTGGTTGCAAACTGTAATCCTTTACCCACAGCATTGGTCATTACTGCTGTCTGATATTATGTTGATTCCTTGTTGTAGGCTGGATTGTTGTCAACGCTCAATCCCTCTGAGGTGGCACAGCTGCTACTGAGCTCTGGAGCCTCAAATAACACAGCTTTTATTGATCTTGTGTTTGAACAACTTGAACAGGGCAACGCTCTAAAAAATGTGGATGAATTCCTGACACAGCTGACAGCCAATGGACAGGTAGGCTAGCCTCCTAAAAGGGTGAAGGAGGACAATGCGGATATTTGATTCCAGAAGTAAACAGAATAAAACATCGGTCTCAACCGCTACATCCATTGTTGGCTATTGTATCTTAGAAAACAAATGGTTACAGCCTTTGTACCATGTTGTATGAGTGTACTTCCAACATGCAATCTCACATTTGCTTATGTCTTTTTCCACTTTAATATGACAGACCCCACATTTCCAGCCTGTTGTGAGAGATCGGGTCATGAATACGACCTTCATCATCATCAGTCCACATTTCTCCACTTTCACGACAAACGACTATGAACTTTGGTTCCATGTGAAACTGATTCCTATCCTTGCCAGTTTTACTCCAGAAATGCTCATAAACACAACCACAACCATCAGCTGCACGAACTACCAAGTCATGTGAGTAGCTTTCTTGGAGCAATCAAGATTTTGGTGTAACAGAAAATGACAATAGTGACAAAGAACAGCATGAGAACGTTTTCTTTCAACTGTTGCAGTGTGAGTGGGTTGGCTTTAGTTATCCAGGAGATGCCACTGTACAGACGGCAAGAGATCACACATGGTCTGCTGGGCTACCTAAGAAATGCTGACAATGTCATCAATGAGCCAGGTAGGGCAGACATAGGGTGTGTTATGTGCTTTCCAGTGTGAAATGTCTAGAAAAGCACTCAGACAAAAAACTTAAATTCTTTCATGTCTACCAGTCAGAAACCTTCCTAAATTGAGCACATCTTAAGTTTTGTCTGCGTGTCTTAGCTTGCAGGCAACAAAATGAGAGCGATGCCCAATGGGTTAAAGCAAATCTGGGTCCATTCATCCAATATTCAGCGTACTCTGACCTCAAAGACTTCAACATCTCTACGGTAATCTTCATATTACTCTTCCTGTCTTTCTTGAGAATAGCAAAGCAAAATTCTGGAAATTATACAAAAGACATGCATTTCATGAATTCTACTTTTTTGTATCCATAGCTGACAGTTCTGGACGTTCTTTCACCATCGCAGAAGGCTGAACTAATCCTAGATCCAAACAGTGGTGCTTTAAACGATGCACATGTTGTAAGGGAGGTGTTGACAAGCTTGACAGAGACCAGTGATTATGAGCAGCTCAACCAATTCTTCCAGGCTTTTGCAAACATCAACAAGCAGGTGAATTCTCCTTGGTAACCTTACCTCAGTGCAAACATCAACAAATGTTAACAGTGTTCTTTCATAAGCCTGCTCAAGTGTTTAACTTAAAATGATCTATTTCTGATATGCTTCATGCCTTTAGGCATCCCTGCTGTACAGAAGTACAAAGATTTAGTTTAGATAAGCTCCCCCTCACCTCCACATTTCCACAAAGACTTCAGGACTTCCTCTCTGACCTTATTATGATCCCCTTCTCTTTTCAGAGAAATGTCACCTTCATCCAAAATCCAGATGTGCGAGACACCATTTTGAACCTGACCTTGACAGCCCTTGCTCCTCAGCTTAAAGACTTTCAGCCAGAAGACTATCAACAGTGGTTCCAGGTTTATTTGGTTCCTGTGATGGCGAGCATCCTTCCTAGCAGCTTGCGGGTGATCCCCAGTAACATCACCTGTGAATCCTACCAGGCTATGTAAGATATTTCTGATATCCACAGTTAGACATTTGGGTGTGCACAATGCCAAGCTGAGGCTCCTGACAAGTCACAATGAATTCTTTTCTTCCTTTAGATACGATGGTCTTGCGCAGAGTTTGGCAGCATTGCCACTGGACCTTTCACAGGGCGTGAGATCAAGCAAGCAGTACCTCCAGGACACATTCCCACGTATGTGGCAAATAGGCTTTCCTGACTAAACTTTTCTCAAAAGCCCAGTACCAGCACTGTAATGACTACTCCATTGATTTGTTTCCTTTCTTTTTCTTCCCAAACAGGCTGCTCAGTTCCAGCTTCCTTTGTGGTAAGATTAGTTTTTTGGGGTGTGTGTGTGTGTGTGTGTGTGGGGGGGGGGGGGGTGTCTTGCATGGGTTATCCAATATTTGATCCAGGTTTGGCACACTAATTGGGCCAACTGTGACAAAGTCAAGGTATTTACACTTGAAGAAGACGTTTCCACTATACTAACAATCATATTTTCTTTGTCTTCAGTGCAAGGTGACCCCAGTTCATGGTGAGTCTGTCTAAAAGTAGACATTTCAACTCTAAGGATATAAATGCATTCTGAAGGACTATTATCTGACACACAACCATTCTCTTTTCACAGTGAATCTCATTTGTGATGGAGTTGATGGGTGGGTGAAATGCCGTTTTGTTCAATGTTGATTCTGTCTAGGTAAAATTCGTTAACACAGTGCAATTAAGGGGACATTGGATTTCAATTTATTGTGTTTTTTCCACAGTTCAAAACTTGAACAAATCCTGTCAGCTGGCAATTCCTCGGCAGCCCTGTGCAATTTCACCATCACAGAACATGCCTGTTCCTCTGTAAGATTCCTTTTGAAACTCCAAAAACAGAACATAGATTTTGCCCCATTATGGTTCTGAGACAAATCTCCATGAGCTCTGACAAAATGGCTGTATTCTTTGTCAATTTTCTTTTTCAAGGCTCCCTATCTCACATCCAGCAACTTGGTCACACTGCTGAACTGCACACTGAAAAGCCAAAACATATACCCAGTAGAAGTCTGGAAGCTTTTCTTCCAAAAAGCCTCTGCTGTACTGGACCAGGCCCTTGAGACATTTGCTAACATGGTAAGTACAAAATCACATTTTCACAATATTGCCGTTTCCCTGCATGAAGTTTGGGTCCAGCTACAATTATTTTTCTGCCAATTCAAGGCCAGCAACAACACTTACCCGACCTCGTCAAATGTGCTCGAGGCTCTTGGAGAAGTGAGAATTGACAACTTCAACCAGGCACAACTACAGAGTGAGGAGTTCATTACCAGCTGGTTCAAAACAAAGATCCGTCCGTTTCTGGCCGTTCCATCTTTCAACTTCCTATTTTGCCTTAGCTCCAAAAACTTCAGCTGCCAGACATACCAGACTGTGTAAGTAAATATGAGACATATTGCTCTATTCTGCAAACTTGCAGTTGACTAGAAGTTTAGATGTTGAAAGCTTTCTCTCAAATGTAGCATTCAGGCATTTGGAAGCCAAAAGGCATCCATGGACAGAGACACACAGCAAGCAGTCTTCACTCACTTCATCAAACCGTTCTTGTCAAGAAATGACTCAACAGGTAAAAGGAGAAACTCAAGCTCACTTTGGTTTTTCCATGACAACATGTGGTATATTACCCTGTCAATAACTTTCTTGCTTTTTCTGCAGATCCTGGCTGTGTCTCATCTATCACGGGGAGCCAAGCGTGGCTAAAGGCAAACCTTGGCGACTTCTCTGATTTTGCAACTGTGCAGGACTTGCAAGCCTTCAATCCTAATTTGTCCACTGTGAGTGCCAACTGCAGATGTACATCTTCCTGTAAACGGAATTCTTTTACCCAGAACATTTCCATGACTGCTGTCTTATATTATGCTGGTTCTCTTTTGTAGGCTGAATTGTTGTCAGTCTTTAGTCCTTCTCAGATGGCACAGCTGGTACTGAGTTTGGGAGCCTCCAATAACACAGATTTGATTGATCGTGTGTTTGAGCGACTGCAAGAGGGCAACGCTCTAAAAAACGTGGATGGATTCCTCACACAACTGACAGCCAATGGACAGGTATGCTAGGCTTCTAAAAGGGTGAAGGAGGACAATCCTGGTGTTTTATTCCAGCAGGATAAGACAGAATAAGACATTTGCTAAACCGCTACACAAGTCTTCAAGGAGTCTATCATAGGAAAGAATTGCTTGCAGCCTTTGTACCATGTTGTATGAGTACATTTGCAACATGCAGTCTCTGTATTGCTTAGCTTCTTTTCCACCTCAATTTCACAGATGCCAATTTTCCAGCCTGTTGTGAGAGATCGGGTCATGAATACGACCTTCATCATCATCAGTCCACATTTCTCCACTTTCACGACAAACGACTATGAACTTTGGTTCCATGTGAAACTGATTCCTATCCTTGCCAGTTTTACTCCAGAAATGCTGATAAACACAACCACAAAAATCAGCTGCACAAACTACCAAGTCATGTGAGTAGCTTTCTTGGAGCAATCAAGATTTTGTTGCAAATGAAAATGACAATAGTGACAAAGAACAGCATGAGAACGTTTTCTTTCAACTGTTGCAGTGTGAGTGGGTTGGCTTTAGTTATCCAGGAGATGCCACTGTACAGACGGCAAGAGATCACACATGGTCTGCTGGGCTATCTAAGAAATGCTGAAAATGCCATCAATGAGCCAGGTAGGGCAGACATAGGGTGCGTTATGTGCTTTCCAGTGTGAAATGTCTTGAAAAGCACTCAGACAAAAAACTTGCCCACAAATTCTTTCATGTCTACCAGTCAGAAACCTTCCTAAATTGAGCACATCCTAACTTTTGTTTGCATGCCTTAGCTTGCAGGCAACAAAATGAGAGTGATGCCCAATGGGTTAAAGCAAATCTGGGTCCATTCGTCCAATATACAGCGTACTCTGACCTCAAAGACTTCAACATCTCTACGGTAAGCCCTACATTGCACTTCTAGTCCTCCCTTAAGAGCAGGAAAACAAAATTGTAGACTTAAGAAGACAAACACAGGAGTTTATTTTGCCATATCAAAAAGTACAAGCAAATCATAGAGCACACTTTCTTTGGTTGCAAACTGTAATCCTTTACCCACAGCATTGGTCATTACTGCTGTCTGATATTATGTTGATTCCCTGTTGTAGGCTGGATTGTTGTCGACGCTCAATCCCTCTGAGGTGGCACAGCTGCTACTGAGCTCTGGAGCCTCAAATAACACAGATTTTATTGATCTTGTGTTTGAACAACTTGAACAGGGCAACGCTCTAAAAAATGTGGATGAATTCCTGACACAGCTGACAGCCAATGGACAGGTAGGCTAGCCTCCTAAAAGGGTGAAGGAGGACAATGCGGATATTTGATTCCAGAAGTAAACAGAATAAAACATCGGTCTCAACCGCTACATCCATTGTTGGCTATTGTATCTTAGAAAACAAATGGTTACAGCCTTTGTACCATGTTGTATGGGTGTACTTCCAACATGCAATCTCACATTTGCTTATGTCTTTTTCCACTTTAATATGACAGAGCCCACATTTCCAGCCTGTTGTGAGAGATCGGGTCATGAATACGACCTTCATCATCATCAGTCCACATTTCTCCACTTTCACGACAAACGACTATGAACTTTGGTTCCATGTGAAACTGATTCCTATCCTTGCCAGTTTTACTCCAGAAATGCTCATAAACGCAACCACAACCATCAGCTGCACAAACTACCAAGTCATGTGAGTAGCTTTCTTGGAGCAATCAAGATTTTGTTGCAAATGAAAATGACAATAGTGACAAAGAACAGCATGAGAACGTTTTCTTTCAACTGTTGCAGTGTGAGTGGGTTGGCTTTAGTTATCCAGGACATGCCACTGTACAGACGGCAAGAGATCACACATGGTCTGCTGGGCTACCTAAGAAATGCTGACAATGCCATCAATGAGCCAGGTAGGGCAAACATAGGGTGCGTTATGTGCTTTCCAGTGTGAAATGTCTTGAAAAGCACTCAGACAAAAAACTTGCCCACAAATTCTTTCATGTCTACCTGTCAGAAACTTTCCTAAATTGAGCACATCCTAACTTTTGTTTGCATGCCTTAGCTTGCAGGCAACAAAATGAGAGTGATGCCCAATGGGTTAAAGCAAAGCTGGGTCCATTCGTCCAATATACAGCGTACTCTGACCTCAAAGACTTCAACATCTCTACGGTAAGCCCTACATTGCACTTCTAGTCCTCCCTTAAGAACAGGAAAACAAAATTGTAGACTTAAGAAGACAAACACAGGAGTTTATTTTGCCATATAAAAAATACAAGCAAATCATAGAGCACACTTTCTTTGGTTGCAAACTGTAATCCTTTACCCACAGCATTGGTCATTACTGCTGTCTGATATTATGTTGATTCCTTGTTGTAGGCTGGATTGTTGTCAACGCTCAATCCCTCTGAGGTGGCACAGCTGCTACTGAGCTCTGGAGCCTCAAATAACACAGCTTTTATTGATCTTGTGTTTGAACAACTTGAACAGGGCAACGCTCTAAAAAATGTGGATGAATTCCTGACACAGCTGACAGCCAATGGACAGGTAGGCTAGCCTCCTAAAAGGGTGAAGGAGGACAATGCGGATATTTGATTCCAGAAGTAAACAGAATAAAACATCGGTCTCAACCGCTACATCCATTGTTGGCTATTGTATCTTAGAAAACAAATGGTTACAGCCTTTGTACCATGTTGTATGAGTGTACTTCCAACATGCAATCTCACATTTGCTTATGTCTTTTTCCACTTTAATATGACAGACCCCACATTTCCAGCCTGTTGTGAGAGATCGGGTCATGAATACGACCTTCATCATCATCAGTCCACATTTCTCCACTTTCACGACAAACGACTATGAACTTTGGTTCCATGTGAAACTGATTCCTATCCTTGCCAGTTTTACTCCAGAAATGCTCATAAACACAACCACAACCATCAGCTGCACGAACTACCAAGTCATGTGAGTAGCTTTCTTGGAGCAATCAAGATTTTGGTGTAACAGAAAATGACAATAGTGACAAAGAACAGCATGAGAACGTTTTCTTTCAACTGTTGCAGTGTGAGTGGGTTGGCTTTAGTTATCCAGGACATGCCACTGTACAGACGGCAAGAGATCACACATGGTCTGCTGGGCTACCTAAGAAATGCTGACAATGCCATCAATGAGCCAG
This sequence comes from Maylandia zebra, assembly GCF_041146795.1. NCBI lineage: Eukaryota > Metazoa > Chordata > Actinopteri > Cichliformes > Cichlidae > Maylandia > Maylandia zebra. The sequence goes on from NC_135185.1 coordinate 17,201,339, forward strand.
GTAGGGCAGACATAGGGTGCGTTATGTGCTTTCCAGTGTGAAATGTCTGGAAAAGCACTCAGACAAAAAACTTAAATTCTTTCATGTCTACCAGTCAGAAACCTTCCTAAATTGAGCACATCTTAAGTTTTGTCTGCATGTCTTAGCTTGCAGGCAACAAAATGAGAGCGATGCCCAATGGGTTAAAGCAAATCTGGGTCCATTCATCCAATATTCAGCGTACTCTGACCTCAAAGACTTCAACATCTCTACGGTAATCTTCATATTACTCTTCCTGTCTTTCTTGAGAATAGCAAAGCAAAATTCTGGAAATTATACAAAAGACATGCATTTCATGAATTCTACTTTTTTGTATCCATAGCTGACAGTTCTGGACGTTCTTTCACCATCGCAGAAGGCTGAACTAATCCTAGATCCAAACAGTGGTGCTTTAAACGATGCACATGTTGTAAGGGAGGTGTTGACAAGCTTGACAGAGACCAGTGATTATGAGCAGCTCAACCAATTCTTCCAGGCTTTTGCAAACATCAACAAGCAGGTGAATTCTCCTTGGTAACCTTACCTCAGTGCAAACATCAACAAATGTTAACAGTGTTCTTTCATAAGCCTGCTCAAGTGTTTAACTCAAAATGATCCATTTCTGATATGCTTCATGCCTTGAGGCATCCCTGCTGTACAGAAGTACAAAGATTTAGTTTAGATAAGCTCCCCCTCACCTCCACATTTCCACAAAGACTTCAGGACTTCCTCTCTGACCTTATTATGATCCCCTTCTCTTTTCAGAGAAATGTCACCTTCATCCAAAATCCAGATGTGCGAGACACCATTTTGAACCTGACCTTGACAGCCCTTGCTCCTCAGCTTAAAGACTTTCAGCCAGAAGACTATCAACAGTGGTTCCAGGTTTATTTGGTTCCTGTGATGGCGAGCATCCTTCCTAGCAGCTTGCGGGTGATCCGCAGTAACATCACCTGTGAATCCTACCAGGCTATGTAAGATATTTCTGATATCCACAGTTAGACATTTGGGTGTGCACAATGCCAAGCTGAGGCTCCTGACAAGTCACAATGAATTCTTTTCTTCCTTTAGATACGATGGTCTTGCGCAGAGTTTGGCAGCATTGCCACTGGACCTTTCACAGGGCGTGAGATCAAGCAAGCAGTACCTCCAGGACACATTCCCACGTATGTGGCAAATAGGCTTTCCTGACTAAACTTTTCTCAAAAGCCCAGTACCAGCACTGTAATGACTACTCCATTGATTTGTTTCCTTTCTTTTTCTTCCCAAACAGGCTGCTCAGTTCCAGCTTCCTTTGTGGTAAGATTAGTTTTTTGGGGTGTGTGTGTGTGTGTGTGTGTGTGTTGGGGGGGGGGGGGGGGGGGGGTGTCTTGCATGGGTTATCCAATAGTTGATCCAGGTTTGGCACACTAATTGGGCCAACTGTGACAAAGTCAAGGTATTTACACTTGAAGAAGATGTTTCCACTATACTAACAATCATATTTTCTTTGTCTTCAGTGCAAGGTGACCCCAGTTCATGGTGAGTCTGTCTAAAAGTAGACATTTCAACTCTAAGGATATAAATGCATTCTGAAGGACTATTATCTGACACACAACCATTCTCTTTTCACAGTGAATCTCATTTGTGATGGAGTTGATGGGTGGGTGAAATGCCGTTTTGTTCAATGTTGATTCTGTCTAGGTAAAATTCGTTAACACAGTGCAAATAAGGGGGCATTGGATTTCAATTTATTGTGTTTTTTCCACAGTTCAAAACTTGAACAAATCCTGTCAGCTGGCAATTCCTCGGCAGCCCTGTGCAATTTCACCATCACAGAACATGCCTGTTCCTCTGTAAGATTCCTTTTTAAACTCCAAAAACAGAACATGGATTTTGCCCCATTATGGTTCTGAGACAAATCTCCATGAGCTCTGACAAAATGGCTGTATTCTTTGTCAATTTTCTTTTTCAAGGCTCCCTATCTCACATCCAGCAACTTGGTCACACTGCTGAACTGCACACTGAAAAGCCAAAACATATACCCAGTAGAAGTCTGGAAGCTTTTCTTCCAAAAAGCCTCTGCTGTACTGGACCAGGCCCTTGAGACATTTGCTAACATGGTAAGTACAAAATCACATTTTCACAATATTGCCGTTTCCCTGCGTGAAGTTTGGGTCCAGCTACAATTATTTTTCTGCCAATTCAAGGCCAGCAACAACACTTACCCGACCTCGTCAAATGTGCTCGAGGCTCTTGGAGAAGTGAGAATTGACAACTTCAACCAGGCACAACTACAGAGTGAGGAGTTCATTACCAGCTGGTTCAAAACAAAGATCCGTCCGTTTCTGGCCGTTCCATCTTTCAACTTCCTATTTTGCCTTAGCTCCAAAAACTTCAGCTGCCAGACATACCAGACTGTGTAAGTAAATATGAGACATATTGCTCTATTCTGCAAACTTGCAGTTGACTAGAAGTTTAGATGTTGAAAGCTTTCTCTCAAATGTAGCATTCAGGCATTTGGAAGCCAAAAGGCATCCATGGACAGAGACACACAGCAAGCAGTCTTCACTCACTTCATCAAACCGTTCTTGTCAAGAAATGACTCAACAGGTAAAAGGAGAAACTCAAGCTCACTTTGGTTTTTCCATGACAACATGTGGTATATTACCCTGTCAATGACTTTCTTGCTTTTTCTGCAGATCCTGGCTGTGTCTCATCTATCACGGGGAGCCAAGCGTGGCTAAAGGCAAACCTTGGCGACTTCTCTGATTTTGCAACTGTGCAGGACTTGCAAGCCTTCAATCCTAATTTGTCCACTGTGAGTGCCAACTGCAGATGTACATCTTCCTGTAAACGGAATTCTTTTACCCAGAACATTTCCATGACTGCTGTCTTATATTATGCTGGTTCTCTTTTGTAGGCTGAATTGTTGTCAGTCCTTAGTCCTTCTCAGATGGCACAGCTGGTACTGAGTTTGGGAGCCTCCAATAACACAGATTTGATTGATCGTGTGTTTGAGCGACTGCAAGAGGGCAACGCTCTAAAAAATGTGGATGGATTCCTCACACAACTGACAGCCAATGGACAGGTATGCTAGGCTTCTAAAAGGGTGAAGCAGGACAATCCTGGTGTTTTATTCCAGCAGGATAAGACAGAATAAGACATTTGCTAAACCGCTACACAAGTCTTCAAGGAGTCTATCATAGAAAAGAATTGCTTGCAGCCTTTGTGCCATGTTGTATGAGTACATTTGCAACATGCAGTCTCTGTATTGCTTAGCTTCTTTTCCACCTCAATTTCACAGATGCCAATTTTCCAGCCTGTTGTGAGAGATCGGATCATGAATACGACCTTCATCGTCATCAGTCCACATTTCTCCACTTTCACGACAAACGACTATGAACTTTGGTTCCATGTGAAACTGATTCCTATCCTTGCCAGTTTTACTCCAGAAATGCTGATAAACACAACCACAAAAATCAGCTGCACAAACTACCAAGTCATGTGAGTAGCTTTCTTGGAGCAATCAAGATTTTGTTGCAAATGAAAATGACAATAGTGACAAAGAACAGCATGAGAACGTTTTCTTTCAACTGTTGCAGTGTGAGTGGGTTGGCTTTAGTTATCCAGGAGATGCCACTGTACAGACGGCAAGAGATCACACATGGTCTGCTGGGCTATCTAAGAAATGCTGAAAATGCCATCAATGAGCCAGGTAGGGCAGACATAGGGTGCGTTATGTGCTTTCCAGTGTGAAATGTCTTGAAAAGCACTCAGACAAAAAACTTGCCCACAAATTCTTTCATGTCTACCAGTCAGAAACCTTCCTAAATTGAGCACATCCTAACTTTTGTTTGCATGCCTTAGCTTGCAGGCAACAAAATGAGAGTGATGCCCAATGGGTTAAAGCAAATCTGGGTCCATTCGTCCAATATACAGCGTACTCTGACCTCAAAGACTTCAACATCTCTACGGTAAGCCCTACATTGCACTTCTAGTCCTCCCTTAAGAGCAGGAAAACAAAATTGTAGACTTAAGAAGACAAACACAGGAGTTTATTTTGCCATATCAAAAAGTACAAGCAAATCATAGAGCACACTTTCTTTGGTTGCAAACTGTAATCCTTTACCCACAGCATTGGTCATTACTGCTGTCTGATATTATGTTGATTCCCTGTTGTAGGCTGGATTGTTGTCGACGCTCAATCCCTCTGAGGTGGCACAGCTGCTACTGAGCTCTGGAGCCTCAAATAACACAGATTTTATTGATCTTGTGTTTGAACAACTTGAACAGGGCAACGCTCTAAAAAATGTGGATGAATTCCTGACACAGCTGACAGCCAATGGACAGGTAGGCTAGCCTCCTAAAAGGGTGAAGGAAGACAATGCGGATATTTGATTCCAGAGATAAACAGAATAAAAAATCGGTCTCAACCGCTACATCCATTGTTGGCTATTGTATCTTAGAAAACAAATGGTTACAGCCTTTGTACCATGTTGTATGAGTGTACTTCAAACATGCAATCTCACATTTGCTTATGTCTTTTTCCACTTTAATATGACAGACCCCACATTTCCAGCCTGTTGTGAGAGATCGGGTCATGAATACGACCTTCATCATCATCAGTCCACATTTCTCCACTTTCACGACAAACGACTATGAACTTTGGTTCCATGTGAAACTGATTCCTATCCTTGCCAGTTTTACTCCAGAAATGCTGATAAACACAACCACAACCATCAGCTGCACGAACTACCAAGTCATGTGAGTAGCTTTCTTGGAGCAATCAAGATTTTGTTGTAAATGAAAATGACAATAGTGACAAAGAACAGCATGAGAACGTTTTCTTTCAACTGTTGCAGTGTGAGTGGGTTGGCTTTAGTTATCCAGGAGATGCCACTGTATAGACGGCAAGAGATCACACGTGGTCTGCTGGGCTACCTAAGAAATGCTGACAATGCCATCAATGAGCCAGGTAGGGCAGACATAGGGTGCGTTATGTGCTTTCCAGTGTGAAATGTCTTGAAAAGCACTCAGACAAAAAACTTGCCCACAAATTCTTTCATGTCTACCAGTCAGAAACCTTCCTAAATTGAGCACATCCTAACTTTTGTTTGCATGCCTTAGCTTGCAGGCAACAAAATGAGAGTGATGCCCAATGGGTTAAAGCAAATCTGGGTCCATTCGTCCAATATACAGCGTACTCTGACCTCAAAGACTTCAACATCTCTACGGTAAGCCCTACATTGCACTTCTAGTCCTCCCTTACGAGCAGAAAAACAAAATTGTAGACTTAAGAAGACAAACACAGGAGTTTATTTTGCCATATAAAAAATACAAGCAAATCATAGAGCACACTTTCTTTGGTTGCAAACTGTAATCCTTTACCCACAGCATTGGTCATTACTGCTGTCTGATATTATGTTGATTCCCTGTTGTAGGCTGGATTGTTGTCGACGCTCAATCCCTCTGAGGTGGCACAGCTGCTACTGAGCTCTGGAGCCTCAAATAACACAGATTTTATTGATCTTGTGTTTGAACAACTTGAACAGGGCAACGCTCTAAAAAATGTGGATGAATTCCTGACACAGCTGACAGCCAATGGACAGGTAGGCAAGCCTCCTAAAAGGGTGAAGGAGGACAATGTGGATATTTGATTCCAGAAGTAAATACAGAATAACACATCGGTCTCAACCGCTACATCCATTGTTGGCTATTGTATCTTAGAAAACAAATGGTTACAGCCTTTGTACCATGTTGTATGAGTGTACTTCCAACATGCAATCTCACATTTGCTTATGTCTTTTTCCACTTTAACATGACAGAGCCCACATTTCCAGCCTGTTGTGAGAGATCGGGTCATGAATACGACCTTCATCATCATCAGTCCACATTTCTCCACTTTCACGACAAACGACTATGAACTTTGGTTCCATGTGAAACTGATTCCTATCCTTGCCAGTTTTACTCCAGAAATGCTCATAAACGCAACCACAAAAATCAGCTGCACAAACTACCAAGTCATGTGAGTAGCTTTCTTGGAGCAATCAAGATTTTGGTGTAACAGAAAATGACAATAGTGACAAAGAACAGCATGAGAACGTTTTCTTTCAACTGTTGCAGTGTGAGTGGGTTGGCTTTAGTTATCCAGGAGATGCCACTGTACAGACGGCAAGAGATCACACATGGTCTGCTGGGCTACCTAAGAAATGCTGACAATGCCATCAATGAGCCAGGTAGGGCAGACATAGGGTGCGTTATGTGCTTTCCAGTGTGAAATGTCTAGAAAAGCACTCAGACAAAAAACTTAAATTCTTTCATGTCTACCAGTCACAAACCTTGCTAAATTGAGCACATCCTAACTTTTGTCTGCATGTCTTAGCTTGCAGGCAACAAAATGAGAGTGATGCCCAATGGGTTAAAGCAAATCTGGGTCCATTGATCCAATATACATCATACTCTGACCTCAAAGACTTCAACATCTCTACGGTAATCTTCATATTACTCTTCCTGTCTTTCTTGAGAATAGCAAAGCAAAATTCTGGAAATCATACAAAAGACATGCATTTCATGAATTCTACTTTTTTGTATCCATAGCTGGCAGTTTTGGACGTTCTTTCACCATCGCAGAAGGCTGATCTAATCCTAGATCCAAAAAGTGGAGCTTTAAATGACGCATGTTTTGTAAAGGAGGTGTTGAGAAGCTTGACAGAGACCTGTGATTATGAGAAGCTCAACCAATTCTTCCAGGCTCTTGCAAAGCGCGGCTGCTGAGTGAGCCCTCATCTGGGACTCTCATCAGCTCTTTCTGGGACAAGCGCGTTCATGCTCACAGGTGTACACACGGGTGCTCACAGACACAAACGACACCCTTTTTGGCTCCTACCTCAAAGCACACTGTGCGCTGTCGATCTTACACAATAACGTTTAATAAATAGCATTTACTGTTATATTCACATAAATCATCATGATGTTGTTTATTCTATTGCTCTCATTTTCTTCTGCTTGTTTTCTTGTTTCATTCTCAACAGGTGATCCAGGTGATTGATATATGTATTTTTTGTCTGCTTATTTTGTTGGTTTTTGTTTTTTGCCCTTTATCCCCGTCCCTCTTCTCCGCTGTTTTTCTTTCCCTCTTTCTTTCTCCCCTCTCTTTTCATCATTCAAGTCTGTCCCTTATCTAGCAAGTGAAAATAAAAAATAAAATAAACAATAAAAGATGAATCAAATAGACCATTACAGCACGGCTGGGAGGGTCCATTTGGTAAAGTAAATCCGTTGGGCATCTTTCTTCGCCTTTAGACAATAATTCTGATGGCAAAAGAACCAAACGGGACAGGCAAAAAAAAAAAAAAAAAAAAAACCAACACAAAAACAAAACAAAAACAAAGTGCTCGCTCGTAGGGGGTCATTTGATTGTTGGGTTTTTCTCTGTATGTATTATTGTAGGGCCTACCTTACAATATAAAGCACTTTGAGGTGACTGTTGTTCTGATTTGGTGCTATATAAATTGAATTGAATTGAATTGAATTAAATATATTCAATAATTTGGTGTTTTGATTATGATTCTAATTGTGGTCACTTTCCGTATGTTTATACATACATTGTGACTTTAAGTTTGGAGAACTGTTACTTCTTTAACAGCAAATGCCAACTATAGGTGTTGTTGGGTTATAAGAACACAGTTTATGGTACAGCTGTGCCAAACGTCATATTGAACTGACAACACTTAGAAATGAAGCTACAAAGCAAAGATGCCTCATTTTGTTAAATGCCTGTTTCCTCAAGTCCTCTTGTAGGATATCTTCCTCACCTCCTCTGCTTCCATCTCTGCAGGAGGCTCTGAAATGCAAGGAGAGGGGTCAAAAAGAGGAATCAAGGATGTGCAATCTGTAAAATAAAAAAAGGCAATGTGCGTGTGTCATTCAGTCACAGCATGCTGAGCTTGCATGAAAGGGAGAAGGTATAGCAGGTGTCCTTGTTACTTAACTTGGCACTAGTCCCCGAACTCAGTGAATGAACCATTCATGGACATTGTAAACACCGTGCCCTGTGAATCGAGACATTGTCACCCTGGACCACTCCCTAGATGGAAATTAATTCCTGGATGGAAATGAATGATTAAAGTGGAACAAATACCCAGAAGTACTTTTCAATTTTTTGCATGTAAGGGACAAAATGCTAAAGAAGAAAAAGGCCTCGGACAAAATTCCATTTTTTTTCTTTTATCAGCTTAATGACATAGATGCTTTTTTAAAATCAGAAAAAACAACTAAAACCAAGTGTTCTCATTTACAACCATTTAAGCACATTATAAATGTTATAAAATAAATGTACAATATGCTCTCTGAGTACAGCTTGCTAATACTGGTTGGACCTCTTTCAGAACTGCCTCAATACAGCAAAAATATTTACAATGCAAATAAAATGCATTTTGCATATTATTCAAATACAGTTGGTAAAAATATCCCTTTATAAAAAGGGAACTGAATCAGGCAGGTGATTTCTGACACTTGGCCTCTATGTCACCACTGGAGAGATGAGCATGGTTATTTCTTAAAGCATATAGTTAGGGCTGGACCAGGTGAGCCTGAATCCTCCCTTACTGCCTCAATACTTAATTGCACAAATTCACCAAGGAAATATTCCCCAGAGAACTTGGCAGCATCATGTAACTTTTGCAGATGTGTCAACATGATGTGAATTTCCTGTTCAACAAAATCCCAAAGATCAGAATCAGAATCAGAATGGGGTTTATTGCCAAATGTTGAGCAGGTTTACAACATTAGGAAATTGCTGCGGTGCTTCAGTGCAAACATGATGTCCTATTGTATTTATATGTGGTGACTGCAGAGGTGACTTAAACTCTTTTTTTGTTTCTGTTCTTGTCATGTTCAAGTTTACTTTCCAAAACCATAAATATACCATTCATTTAAATGCACATGATTTATTTTATTAAATGCGTGCAAATGCTAACAGCAACCATTTAAAACTAAGTTTATTGTGGAGTATTTCTTCTCTTTTTCCCCATCGTTTCTGGATTTTTTAAAGCAGATTAGATCAGAACTAATTGCTGTTTCTTCCTTTAGTTTTTGAAACCAGTTCTTTGCGTTCATAATATTTGACTGAGTAATGATTATTATTGAATGATTATTTGATTTGATTTGATATACCTTTATTAGTCCCACAAGGGGAAATTTCATGTTAAGGCTGCCGACCTATTGCACGCAATGGCAGCGCCATCTTACCCTCCGACCATACATACGTTACACAAAACATCACATGGGGAAGACAGGTCAGAGAGGTATAACAATGGAAAATGCACCACATGAGGAAAGATAAGGAGAAAAAAAAAAAACTCCCCCCAGACTGAGCTCCAACAGGGAGATCAGTTTGAGAACAGTAAAAAACACCTCTGCACATAGCACATGAAAAAAAATTGTTAATACACCAAAGAAACACATGACAAGCAACAGGGGTGGGTAAAGGGTGAGAGACCGCCGAATTAGACAGTACATGCGGGCCTGCGTGCGCTGGCCTCCTTGATCCACCGTCAGCATCGGAAGGGAATAAGCGTCAAAGGCGTTTGGAAAGGGAGGGGGGATGAGTGTGTGCATATCAGTGTATATGTATGTGTGTGCGTGTCCAGAGTTCAGCTGAGACAGTGTCCTTCGCCCTGCTAGGCTAAGTAAACAGTCTTCCAGCCAACCCAGGTGGCCTTGCATGGAATGGGAAGGAACAGACTAAACACAGTCGTTATCAGGGTGTTGTTGTTCAGCTCCAGCCTTGAGACCGCAGCTGGCGCCAAAGGGGTATCCGCATGAAGTGATGGTGCTTTTTACTTTAGTGCGAACAGCTCATATGAATTTCAAAGCAGTTCTACAGTCCAACACTGGTCTCTCAATCTCTCTCAAGCGCCCAGAGATGTTATTCCGAGCTAGCCCTTCCGAGATGTATCCAGCCTGCAGTCAGAGATCTTATTCTGAGTATTCACAGCAGCTGTAGCCTCTCCAAGATCTTATCCGTGCTGCACTCAATGAGCCCATTTTGAGAAACTCACGCCTCTCCCATTGTTCCAATCCCAGCGGGCAGCCTTGTGGGGGTTTGAACAGCCGGTTTCGCTTTCTTAATTCTTCGATAAGTCAGGGCCAAGCCAGCTCCGATCTGTCAGAACCCTGTTACCATGGTTCCAAATAGGTAGATATCTTCAGCACTCAGGCTCACCCAAGCCCAGAGACCAGTTGATCCAATCCATAATTCCTCTTTTACGTTTTAGAGAACAGACTGTGAGAGAATGTTCCAGGGAAAAGTAATACAAAAAACACGAGACTAGACAAGGACATAAGAGGCTAAGCAGGGAAGCTAAGGGAGAGGAGGAGAGGAGAAAAGTGCGACCGCCTTCGTCAAGAGCAAGAGCAGCGTTTTTCTTTTTGCAGGTGTTTTTTTTTTTTGCAAGTGTTTTTCTTTTTCCAGGTATTTTTCTTTTTGCAGGTATTTTTCTTTCAGCAGCATTTTTCTTTTTGCAGGTATTTTTCTTTTTGCAACATTTTTCTTTTTGCAGCATTTTTCTTTTTGCAAGTGTTTTCTGAAGTTGCAGTCCGTTTGGCCTCTCAGGGCCACCGTATTTATGCCTATTTCTACTCCTGTTTGAATATGTTATGTATTATCATTTAGAAAAACTTGGAAAAAATGTTTTTAATTTATTTTAACATGTTGAAACTAAAACCTAGACATCATTGTCTGTGACAAATTCAAATCATCTTGGTCTTTTCGTGTTTGGAAGATTAAAGAGGAACTCATTTGGATTGCGTTACAGAAACAATCTGATGATGCAAATGATAAACGAGTAGAAGTTTTTTATATAGCTGCTGTACAGGAACCTGGTCATACTGAAAAGAGAAGATAGACACATGTAAATGTTCTACCTGTGCATATCCATGATGTTTTTAATGTGGTTATTTGTCATGAGTGTGTTTCACTCCTCTTTAGGACAGAATAGTTTTCTCCGTGCATACTCTCCTGGGAATATCATCATTGGTGGACTTTTCCCCATTCATTTAAAAACTAATAGGACTGTGCTGCCACTGCTGGGGTGCAGTAGCTCCACCACCCCACTAGGGGGAGGAAGCGGGTTTGTGTACTCAAGTTTCTCTAGTAAATATAGGAAAAGTTCATGGAGTCTGGCCAAGTTGATACCAGCACACAAAATATTAGCTCTGAAGTTGGCTGTACTGGAGCATGAGAAATATATGCTTATTTACAGTGCTTTCATTAGGGAGACAAATAAACCCTGCAATGAGAACTGGAAGCCTTTGCCTCTCCTTTTGAAGAACTGTTTATCTATCTGCCAAACTGGGCATCAACATACAGGGAGGGCAGAACAAGGACTAACACTTCTGCACCTCTCTCCTGTAGTGAGTAAGTACAGGCTGAGTTCATCAGCTCATTAGTGTCAAATAGATGATTTGTGAATTTAATCTGCCTTCTGTCAATCTTGCAGCAAGTTCAAGTTTCCCACTTTTCTGCGAACCGTGCCTAGTGACAAATATCAGACAAGAGGTATTGTTGAGCTGGTGAAGATATTCCATTGGAAAACAGTGATTATTGTGGGAAGTGATGATGAGTATGGGAAATATGGCAGTGATAGCCTTCAAGACAACTTCAACAACAAGAGGATCTGCATTGAATTTGTTCACATCTTGTCCGCTGATTTTACGACAAACAATAATAGCATGGACAAAACTGAGCTGAATGAACTACTGGAAAAAATTCAAAACTCTTCTGCTGAGGCCATCATCATCTTCACAAAGGAGACTAATGCAGAAATCATCCTGGAAGCAGCTATTAAACACAGAGTCAATAGAACGTGGATTGCAAGTGATGCATGTTCCAGCAAGAGATTACAGGATCACCCCAACCTCAGCAACAGGACACTCTCAGCACTGATCAGTTGTGTTTGCTTTTGGAACTGTGTCTTAATTCCACCTGTTTTGCGTGAGGGTCAGTACAGGCGGAAACCTAGGTATGCCATGGGTTCCCCCAGGCTCCTGATATTGCTGTCATTCGGAACCGCTACATCGATCACTACGGCTGTCTTCTTCTGTTTGTCTCCCACCACTATGTCCGGTTGGTTAGCCACCACCATTTTGTCCGTCTGTATCTGGAAGTCCCACAGGATCTTAGCTCGGTCATTCTCCACCACCCTTGGGGGCATCTCCCATTTTGACCTCGGGACTTCCAGGTTATACTCGGCACAGATGTTCCTGTACACTATGCCGGCCACTTGGTTATGGCGTTCCATGTATGCCTTGCCTGCTAGCATCTTGCACCCTGCTGTTATGTGCTGGATTGTCTCTGGGCCATCTTTACACAGCCTGCACCTGGGGTCTTGCCTGGTGTGATAGACCCCAGCCTCTATGGATCTTGTGCTCAGAGCTTGTTCTTGTGCTGCCATGATTAGTGCCTCTGTGCTGTCTTTCAGTCCAGCTTTGTCCAGCCACTGGTAGGATTTCTGGATATCAGCCACCTCCTCTATCTGCCAGTGGTACATACCGTGCAGGGGCCTGTCCTTCCATGATGGTTCCTCGTCTCCCTCCTCTTTCTTGGGTTTCTGCTGCCTGAGGTATTCACTGAGCACTCGGTCAGTTGGGGCCATCTTCCCAATGTATTCTTGGATGTTCGTTGTCTCATCCTGGACTGTGGTGCTGACACTCACCAGTCCCCGGCCCTCTTCATTCCGCTTAGCGTACAGCCTCAGGGTGCTGGACTTGGGGTGAAACCCTCCATGCATGGTAAGGAGCTTTCTTGTCTTTATGTCAGTGGCTTCTATCTCCTCCTTTGGCCAGCCTATTACCCCAGCAGGGTACCTGATCACGGGCAGGGCGTACGTGTTGATGGCCCGGATCTTGTTCTTACCATTCAGCTGACTCCTCAGGACTTGCCTGACCCTCTGCAGGTACTTGGTGGTTGCAGCTTTTCTAGCGGCCTCTTCATGGTTCCCATTCGCATCCCATCCCCAGGTACTTGTAACTGTCCTCTATGTCTGCAATGTTGCCTTCTGGTAGTTCAATCCCCTCAGTTCTGACTACCTTCCCTCTCTTTGTTACCATCCGACTACACTTCTCCAGTCCGAACGACATTCCAATGTCATTGCTGTATAGCCAGACAACAAACTTCACTCCGTGAAGTCTTCAAGTAACAGAAAAATATATTATACTAATTCTACTCGCATGCTTATGCAAAAGGTTAAAAAGGGTAAAGGGACTTTTATTTCTTTTTTATATATATTTATTAGGGGTGCAACGATACTCGTATCGATATTGAACCGTTCGATGCAGTGCTTTCGGTTCAGTACGCATATGTATCAAACAATACAAAATTTTTAATTTATTTTATCAACTTTCCTTCTGACGATGCTTTCTGTGTTGAGCGCTCAGTGGATCTGCGCTCGACAGTACAGCCTAGGCGGAGTAGTCAAACGCAGATTCACTGAGCGCAGGGCAAGCTAGCGAGACAGAAGTTAATCTCTCCTTGCAACATGGCAAATTGAACCTCCCCCACCCTCATTCGGATCCGGCGTTTGGAACTATTTTGGTTTTCATATGACGTATGACCCTGAAGGTAAGCGCGTCATGGACTAAAGTAAAACAGTATGTTGGATGTGCCACGCAATGCTCAATTACATGGGTGGGAGCTAGTGTGTTAGCGCAGTTAGCTCGTTAACGTGTTGGCCGTCCAGCCCCACGCACGGGGTGATCCGCGGTATCTCATTAACGGAGATTTGCCGTGTTGTGGCGTTAACGTCATTTCAACGAGATTTACGCTGACAGCACTAGTGGGAACACAACGAATATGACTGCACATTTACGCCGACAAACAACAAGCACGCATGCTACAAACTTTACCCGAGTCATTTAGACAGCCGTTAGCACATGATTCTCCTTATGGGGACCTGATATGTTTAATATGCTGCTGAGAATATAGCCCAGAAGAAGCGTATAGTATAGCTTTTATTTTGGAAAGAGACATTTCTCTGTAATAAACTCTTTTCCAAAGATGAGTGATTCCTCAATCAGATACAGGGCTCACAAAATCGCTAGCCCGATGTCCCGGGGCTAGCGATTTTTCCAGTTGGGCTACCAAAATCTATCTCTTCCCTGCCCGTCAGCCTATCGTAGGAAGGAAAAATATATGTCAATGCTTTTGCATTCTTTCGGAAATGTAGCTGGGTAATTATGTCATTGGCATCGGTGAGCCACTGTCAATATGTGACATATTGAAATTGCGTTTGAATTTGCGCTTGTTTTTTGCTTTCACTTTGCAATCGCGCGAACTGTGTATAGAGAGCGACAGCACTGATTGGTGAGTGATGATAATTTGCGCACCAATTCCTCTGACATCGTCTTATCAATCGTTAGCTTACTATGCAAACATGACAAGTGAAATCTCCCGCAGCAAGCTTAAACATGTGAGAGGTTGATCGCGCAGAGAATCGCTGAGCGTTATGTGAGTGCGTGTGTAAAAACAGCAGGATATATATTTTAGTTCTGCTGAGCCAAATAAGACAGGTCAGGGTGAAGACGTGACAGCCAAAGAAAAGCTTACCACAAAACGGAAAAGTTAGGACAAATCAGAGTATAAGGCAAAAAGAAAGTGCAGCTTTATGGTTTCATGGACAAAAGAATTTCTGTGGCTGCAATATGACAAGCTAAATAACCAGGGCTGCACATAAGTGGTCTGCAGGTGCGCATTCGCTGTCAAAATAAAAAAACGCGCACAAGATAAGAAGTTGCAACACGTGTTTGCGTACATAAGATTTTCAGGAGGACAGACATTTGTTTAGAACTCTTAAAGATGTCGAAGAAGCAAGCTCCTTTAAGCAATTACTGTGATGTTCCTCCACCTCCAAAGAAATGTCAGGAGTCCGAACCACAAAAAAAGCACATATTCTCGGAAAAGTAGTTGCAGGAGGTGAGCTGGCTTCAAACAAATGATGAACGCAGAGAGATGTGGTGCGGAATGTGCCGTGAAAATTTAATAAATGACAAATTAAAAAGGCATGAACATTTTTTTTTGTATCGAAAAAATATCGAACCGTGACACCAAAGTATCGAACCGAACCGTGAATTTTGTGTATCGTTTGCACCCCTAATATATATACGTAATATACATATATATATATATATATATATACATACATACATACATACACACACACACACACACACACACACACACACACACACACATATAAATGTAACCCACTCCTGGGTAAGTACACCTCACTCTAGGTTCGGGGAGGAGCTGGACATGAGTGCGAATAATCATAACACAGAAATTTCAGTTAACTGTGACTTTAGTTTCAACAATAACAGTTTCACAGCTAAACAACTACTAGGGCCCTTAAATTAAAATAGAAATAAAATGCATTGTCCTTAAAAATGAAAGGAGACAGAAAGACAGGTGAGAAAGAATAAAACTAAACTGACTTTTTGATGGCATTTTACACAGTACTGGTACAGAATCTAGAAAACGTGGGAAAATACTGGCATCATATACAGTACTTATTTCTGAGGAAATTAAATTACTATGTACAATAATGGATTTCTATACATCACATGAAAACATTTGTTGTAAGATTCAGATAATTATTTGTTGAAAGTGAGACATTTTAAATAAGAATAAGGAAGAAGAGAATTTCTTTGTGCCCCCCGCTCCCTATTAATGCCCTACTTGGCCCCCTGGCAACACTTTGCTAGAGCCGCCCCTGCACAGTTACCAGCTATCAGCGTAAAAAAGGATCCTGGTGTTATTTGTCTCTCAGAAACAGTTCATAACTTCCCTTCATGTCACCTAAAAGGTAACCCTATTACTCCATCACCTCTTCAGCTCTGATGATTCAGTAAGGACATCTCCTGGTTTCATCTTCATGTTTCCCTCTCACCACATATCCAAACGATATCATGACCAGCAGCTTTTACAGCTGTGGCTCCAGCAAACATCAGCTGATACTAGAAATTAAAATTAATATTAAACAAATTTTAACAACAGCTTATCAGACTGTGCTGCTGTTGTTTAATGCGACATCCGCTTTCTTCTTTCTGGCGCAAAGTGAGCGATAAACAAACAAGAAAGACGGGATTTGGGACAGAAAAGGCGATCAGCTGATCATTGATCAGTTTCATGATTGAAATAACAACAGGGGAGGGAGGGGGAGAGAATGAGAGAAGAAGAAACAGCTGTGCAGCATAAAGACACAGAATAACTCCAGCTTTGTGTCTTTTTCATTCTAGCTGAAGTACTGGACTGCACCATCGGCCCAGATCTGGCGTCTCAGATTAACTGGATTTGGTTGAACAGATGTGTGGCTAGGGTTGCCAACCGTCCCTTAAAATACGGAATCGTCCCGTATTTCGAAACAAAAGTACACGTCCCGTATTGAGCTAATAAGGGACGCACTTTGTCCCGTAATACAGTGAGAATCAAAAGTAGTCTATAACTTTTAATGGAATTAACGCTTTGTTTGAAAACATAATTCCCAGCCCCTCTCCTGCTTTGTGACCAATGAGCTAACAGCACACTTATGACAATTCGAGTATGACAATTCAGATTACCGCTCATCTCATTGGTCGAGGAAAGGTCGCTTACGGAGAAAATACCGGAAGACAACAGATGACCACAATAAGAAGCATGGCCAACAGGGAAACAAACGCCGACACTGCGGTGCAAGTCTCGGACGACAGTAAACCTAAAGCTGGGCAGACACTGTGCGATTTTTTCAGTCGCGTTATTCAGCTCCTGCTCAAACTGCACGATTGACTCGCAGGGGTTAGAAGTTGGTAGGTCACGATGCAGGTCTCACACTATACGGCCCGATGCTCTGATGCGACCTGAGTGCTCACACTGTGCCTCCATAAAATGAAGGTTATAACAGAAAATCTGTCGCGCTCTCTCTCTCCGTCTTACACTCACACAGACACACACACCACCACCATCAACTTTGCTAAATTGCTAATGAAAAACACTGATCAGGCAGCTGTGACTGAGCAGCAATGTAAATCCAACTATTTTCACGGTTGTTGTGGTCGTGATAATTTTGTGATGCCACATCGAAAAGGCTCGGATGAGCTTTCCAAAGTTCTACAAGTTGTGCCTCCATCGCTTGTGTCCAGATCACACGCTGCACAGCCGTGCTGCTCCATCTTTTACACCAACGTTTACGTGTTTGCGCGCGAGCAGTGTGAGCGGCTGTGGTGAGACCCTCACGAGCGATTGATGATCGGGAGCTGGTCGTGAGGTGTTAATCACTTCTCGTTACCCCACGTATACTACACGACGCACGATGAAGGCCAAAATCGGTCCGATCACTCAAAAATCGGCTAAAAATGGGCCTAAAACCGCACAGTGTGAGCCCAGCATTAGAGCAGCAATGTTTGTTCCCCTCAGAGAAAGGGAAGAATGGGAAAAGGAAAACACCTGGCTGGAAAAAGTTAATATGGGCATGTGCAGTGAATATCAGCGCTATGTGGCCAGAAGTGTGATAATATAACTTATTTTGTGTAATAAACAACTGCAAGGATAGATGATTACAACAAATTGATGACTAATACATAAAAGTAATACATAGATGAATAATGATGATGAGTTATGATGCGTAATCATGGGAACAAGCGGGTTTACAAACAGGAGCAGCTGATTAGCATTAGAAAAGCTGAAATAATACCTCAACTGAAGCCAATTGTACTAAATGCACTAAATGTGCACTGTTACAAGAATGTTTTTCTTTCTATTGTTTTCTATTATTTTAAGTTAAGCAGGACAGAGTTCTTTTAAAGAAAGATTTACTTATATTCTCAAAAGTTAAGCATGACAGGCTTCTGTTTAAGAAGGAGACCTGTTTTATTGTGTTAATGTTGTCATTTTGAGCTAAAAATAAATGGCTAAATGATCATTTGTTTCACATGTGTTCATATCACAAAGAATACACATCTACTTAAATCAAATTCAAGTCAAAGGGTTAAAAAAATAATTTCACACACAAAAAAAGAGCTAGAAAATTCACCACACTGGGAAGGGTGAAGACAACTGGGTCGCCCGGCCCTGGCCACGAGGTGTCCCTTATTTATTTTTCAGGGAGTTGGCAACCCTATGTGTGGCAGACTTGCGTTTCAGGAGCTGCTACCAACAAACCAGCAAATAAACACCAAATGTGTCATCTGTGACACTTGTGAGGTTATCTCAAAACACACTCTGTCTGTCTTGATGCTGTTGAACAACAAAATGTTTAAAAATGTCAGGAGTTTACAGGGTGATATTCTCATGCGCCACAGCAAATGTTCTCATGAGCCACAGCAAACGCCGATGTTGTTCACAGGCAGTGTTGGGACTAACGTGTTATTAAGTAACGCGTTACAGTAACTACGTTATTATTGTGGTAACGAGCACGGTAACTAGTTATTATGCCAAAACCGGGAACGCGTTACTCGTTACTAGAGCAGGGCGATATGGCCAAAAATATTTATCACGATATATATTTGCAAATTTGCGATAACGATATAACTGACGATATAATTGATGCGAGACAAAATACAACTCCACAACATTACTAGCGCAAAATACAACCTTCCATTTATTTTCACTTAAACAAGAAGCTGGTTTTTATGTACATTAAAGCTTTATCAAAATGTAACAGTGCCAATGCAAATTCCTTGCTGAAAGTTTAACCAAAAGGCATTTCCAGTAGAAATGGGCTGACATATCCTGAGCATAACCATGTATAATATCCACTGAAGTTAAAAAGAGGTGCTTTGCAACATTAAACTGCAGTGTGCAGTATGCATTTTTCGGACCATAAGGTGCACAGGATTATAAGGCACATTAAGCGAAACAAAGCAGTCAGATAAATCAAACTTTATTAAACTCATTCTTCTTGCTTTCTCCACTTCTGTACCATTGATTCATTAATGTTGAATTCTCTGGCAGCTGCTCTATTCCCATGTTGTTGCAGTATATTAATAACTAACCTCGTATTGTGGATGGATTATCTCAGTTGTTCTCCTGACTGAAGTTTGGTCCGTTTACAGCATCCTGCCATGCGATTGCATTTGTTTCTAACCATGAGGAACCTTCACGTTAACTTTTATAAGTGGAAAAGTGTTAGTGTTCGTCCTCCAGCTTCACTGTTTATGTTATGCTAACATAGCTGTGTCGCTAGCGATCACGTAGCACATCATTATATACCAGCTAGCCCAACTTCAGTAACCCTACAAACGTCACTGCTGTTTAGTTTCCTGTCTTCATTTATGTTGGAAGTGATAGCAGAGCTGTACGTTTGATTTTTTTCAGAAATCTCTCAGTCAGAACATGCAATATCATGCTTAGGTAACTAGCGAAACTAGCGAGCTAACTTCCGCTAGCTTCCTGCTAACTTCTAACTCCGTTAAATGTAATAACTTTTGTTTTCATGGATGCCTGGAAGTTAAACTTCATAGTTTCACCTGGTAAAGCAGCAATGCTGATCGTTTTATTAAAGATGAAAGAATTTAGACAGTTTTTAACTCTCAGTGATGCTGCAGTGTTGTTTGACCTGAAGCATACAGAGTTTAGGACCCAGATTACTCCCAGATTTAAGAGCATCTTAGTTCGACAAATATGACAATAACGACGGCCGCTTGCATGTTCTGCAAAAAAATGTGCTTTGTCGTGTATCTGACGGACAAACACCAAACCAGTTCCACATCACTGAAGTTGCACCATTTTTACAAACCAATTCTGGTTCATCTGTTTCACTCAACAATCGGCCACGTGTGTATGAAAACAAAGGCACTGCGCATGCGCGTTTTACTCCCATTCTATTGCGATATTTCATTTTCCTATCGTTGCCTAACATTATACCGGTATTACCGTGAACGGTATAATATGGCCCAGCCCTACTCGTTACAAATCAAATCAAATCAAATTACTTTTATTGTCACATCACATGTGCAGGTACATTGGTACAGTACATGTGAGTGAAATTCTTGTGTGCGAGCTTCACAAGCAGCAGAGTTGTGCAAAATACAATAATGTAAACAAGCAAAATACAAGAATGGCTACATCTGAAACTAATAAATATATGTACAATATATAATAGTATATGCATTTCTGGATGTGTATACTAAATATTTTTCTACGTGTGTGTGTGTATACACATATTTTACAAATTAAATAGAGTAAACGAAATATACAGAGTTACATATAAAAATATACAGAGTTACTGGGATTTAGATAGGCTCGTTATTCGTTACTTCGTGTGGTGGCTATTGCGGCGCTTCCACAGATTCAATAACATTAGCAAGTTGTGGAAGCCAGCAGGTGGATGAAGGAAAAGGGAGGCAAGAGGAGAGACCCGAAGCGGCCGCTGGTCCGAGAGTGCCAGGTGAACTGAACTTCAGGTAAGAAGTTATAACCTGCAGTCCATCTGGGTCAGATATGAACCAAGTTTAGGTGGAGTTTATTTTCGTTATGCTGACTTTTTCGTACTGAGTGCTAGCTAGCATGACGGAGTTTCTATACATCTGGGTGGGTGCTATGTTACTGATGTTGAACTTTATTTTGAACTTTATTTTGTTAATTATTAGAGTTGCCAACCGTCCCGTTAAAAACGGAATCGTCTCATATTCAGAGAAAATATCATGCGTTTCGTATTGAGGTGAAAAGGAACACAGTTTGTCCCGGACTTCAGCTACAATGAAAAAAGACACAAAGCTGGAGTTATTCTGTCGTTACGCTGCACAGCTGCCTCTTCTTCTCTCATCCTCTCACCCTCCCTCTCCTGTTTCTACTTCAATCATGAAACTGATCAATGATCAGCTGATCGGCTTTTCTCTCTTGTTTATTTATCGCCCACTTCGCGCCAGAAAGAGGAAACCAGCGGATGTTGTGCTAAACAACAGCAGCACGTTTGATCAGCTGTTGTTAGAATTTATTTAATATTAATTTCTAGTATCAGCTGATGTTTGCTGGAGCCACAGCTGTAAAGCTGCTGGTCATGATATCGGTTTGGTTATGTGATGAGAGGGAAACATGAAGATGAAACCAGGAGATGTCCTTACTGGATCATCAGAGCTGAAGAGGTGATGGAGAAACAGGTTTACCTTTTAGGTGACATGAATGAGTTGAAGGGAAGTTATGAACTGTTTCTGAGAGACAAATAACACCAGGATCCTTTTCTAAGTAGCTGACAGCTGGTAACTGTGCAGGGGCAGGTCTAGCAAAGTGTTGCCAGGGGTCCATGTAGGGCATTAAAAGGGAAAGGGGGGCAGAAGGAAATACTTTCTTATTCTCATTTAAAATGTCTCACTTTTAAAAAAATAATTATCTGAGTCTTGCAACAAACGATTGATAGATTGATGCATATATACCATCAAAACAGTGTACATCACTGTCACAACAGTGTTTATTTTCATTCAAAGGCTTTATGATTTTTCCTATAATGGTGAGCCGGTCTCTAGTCAAAATGCCCAGGACGATTTTTTTTGTCCCAGTCCAGCTCTGTATGCAGCTCATCTGCAGTCTGGTGTTACCTACATCTTCCTATTCAGAAGGCAGAATTTCCGAGTTCTGAGTACAATCGAAAGCACCTCGACTGCAGTTTTTGTGTTGGATGTAAAAATAGAATAGAATAGAATAGAATTCAACTTTATTGTCATTGCACATGCACAGGTACAGGGCAACGAAATGCAGTTTGCATCCATCCAGAAGTGCTTTAGTGATATAGATATATTACAATATATATTAGCAATAATATAGATATGTGGGTATATTACAGAAATGGGTCTATTATGGTATGTCATAATGTACACGGTATGAAGTATGTTGTGAATATTCTATAACTATAAGTATGTACAGGCTGTAGTGAGTACAAGCTATGTACAGGATATGAACAGGATATAAATATGAAAAACTATACAGAATATGAAATAAATAACTTTACAGAAATCTGAGATATACAGTTATACAGAAATGGGAACTATGCAAGTTGTAAACAGTTGTAGGGTTAAGAATTATCGAATGTACAGAATGATTATTTACACAGAGCTATACAGTAGTGCAGTTAAGATAAGTGAGATATAATTCCTACAGAGGCTATATAAAGTGCTAGTGGTTGTGAGTGGTGGTTCAGTCCATGTTATTATTGTGTGTTTGAGGGTATAGTTGTCCATTGTGGGTGTGTGTATGTTCAGTCCATGAGTTAACGTGGGTCAGATGTCAGGAGGCAGAGTTCAGGAGTCTGACAGCTGTGGGGAAGAAGCTGTTCCGGTACCTGGTGGTCTTAGTCCGGAGGCTCCTGTAGCGCCTCCCAGAGGGCAGGAGGGTGAAGAGTCCATGTGATGGGTGACTGGGGTCTTTGATGATTTTCCCAGCCCCTTTCAGACACCGCTTCCTGTAGATGTCTTTTATGGCAGGAAGTGGTGCTCCGGCGATGCGCTGGGCAGTTTTCACGACCCTCTGCAACGCCTTCCGGTCCGAGGCAGAGCAGTTCCCGTACCAGACTGTTATACAGTTGGTCAGGATGCTCTCGATGGTGCAGCGATAGAAGTTCACCAGGATGTCTGAGGACAGGTGGTTCTTCCTCAGAGTCCTCAAGAAGAAGAGGCGCTGGTGAGCCTTCTTGACCAGCTTGGAGCAGTTGGTCGTCCAGGTGAGATCCTCAGAGATGTGGACTCCCAGGAACTTGAAGCTGCTCACACGCTCCACAGCCATCCCCTTAATGTGGATGGGTGGATGTGGGTCAGCATTCCTCCTGTAGTCCACGATGAGCTCCTTGGTCTTCTCGGTGTTAAGCAGCAGGTTGTTTCTGTCGCACCACTCAGCCAGACGATCCACCTCCTCCCTGTAGGCGGCCTCATCGTTGTCACTGATGAGGCCAATCACCGTGGTGTCATCTGCAAACTTAGTGATGGTGTTGGAACCATCAGCAGGTCTGCAGTCGTGGGTGAAGAGGGAGTAGAGGAAAGGGCTCATCACACAGCCTTGTGGTACACCGGTGTTCATCGTGATGGTAGATGAGCAGCGGTTATCCAGCCGGACATGTTGGGGGCGGTTGGTCAGGAAGTCCAGTAACCATTTGCAGATGAGGGAACTGATGCCCAGGTCTGTCAGTTTCCTGATGAGTTGTGAGGGGTGGATTGTATTGAATGCTGAACTGAAGTCTATAAACAGCATTCTGGCGTAGGTGTTGTTGTTGTCCAGGTGTGAGAGGACAGAGTGCAGTGCGATGGAGACTGCATCCTCTGTGCTCCTGTTCTGGCGGTATGCGAATTGGTGGGGGTCCAGGGTGGGGGGGAGACAGGATTTGAAGTGTGCTAGGACCAGCTGCTCTAAGCACTTAGTGATGATGGGGGTGAGTGCTACTGGGCGGTAGTCATTGAGGCAAGATGGGTTGGAGTTTTTGGGTATCGGGACGATGGAGGTGGATTTGAAGCAGGCCGGTACCACAGCGTGGGCCAAGGACAGATTGAATATGTCTGTGAGCACTCCTGCAAGCTCCCCAGAACACGCTCTGAGAACACGCCCGGGGATGCCATCAGGACCTGCAGCCTTGTGGGGCTGCAGGTCCTGAGCAGGCTAGGATAGAATCAGGCGTGGGATTTCTCTCGTGGAAATGTGCACATTATTTTTTCCTTTCTATTGGTAGGTGGCACAGTGCACTTGTGGCAAGTAAGCAAGCTAGAAGACTGGCAATCTTGCTGGGTATCCAGTTACGGAAGCAACACATTAACAAGAGAATTCTGAGTAAAACCAAAGTTACTTTCCCTAGTAACTAGTTACTCTGAAAGTAACGAGTAACTTGAAGTAACTGAGTTACTTTTGATAGAAGTAACTAGTAATGTGACTAAGTTACTAATTTAAAGTAACTTACCCAACACTGTTCACAGGACAGACACAGTAAACGATCGGGAGACTCTTGTCGTCGTTATCGTTCCCCTCCTACGTTTTTATTACTCCGATTTCAGAGAGCGACTCGAATCAACCAGTAGCACCTCTGGCCACCTGACTTCTCCTGAAAACAGAAACACACCGTCTGCAGTGAAAGGCAAAAGGAGCCGCCCGCAAAAAAGGCAAATTCCACTTGCTACTCTGGAGTTGTCACCGATAAGCTACTCCATAAACAGAACACAGTTCTGCTGCATCACACATTAGGATGTTTGTTCTAATTTTCTATGACCTCAGCGCATTGAAAATAAAATTAAAAGCCAACAAAGAGCAATATGAATTTCTTTAGAACTTACCAGAATAAAAATGTCAGGAGCACACCAACAAAAATGGTGGCAGAGAGCTCGATATCAACTCGTCTCACCGCTGCTATCCAAGCCTGACGTCTTCGTCTGGTAACATGAGATCCCTCGCGTTGCTTCCAGGAGGGGAAACGATAAAAAGAGAGCCCATTTTCTAGCTTATTCCCTTCCCGATCGTGCGATCTAAAACTGCAACCGACAACACGGCAAGTATGAGCCATAGTTGATGTTTCCCTGTGCTTTAGATCTTGTAGCCCTTTGTTTGGCCTACTAAGATGGCGGCTCGACCAAAAATCGTGACCACGCCCCCTCCCGTGACATCACACACTAATCAGGAAATCAGCTCAGGTGCTTTGAATAAATTAACTAAAATCAGGACAGTCTCAACTAGTGATGGGATTTCCGGCTCTTTTTAGAGATCCGGCTCTTTCGGTTCGGCTCACTAAAACGAGCCGGCTCTTTCGGCTCCGAACCGGCTCTTCGGGTTGTTTTGTTGCTTTAATTAATTTATTATTAACAATAATATGAAATTATGCAAAAAAGGAATTACTAACGTAAAAAAAAAGTGGTTTTAGTTATATATGTTTATATATAAATATATGCGGTGGCCCCTAGAGACAAAACACGTACAAACTTCAAAACACAATTCTAGCATGAACTGAACTTCCAAAGCAGAGCTACTAGATCACTTAAATTACACAATTGAAAGCATGTGTGTATTGTTTCTGTATTTATACACAGGCACTCATATATATTCAAATTATTATATTTATATTATAAAGTTCATTTACCTGTTACTACCACACACCAAATCCAGTCGTTGGTACTTGCTGGTTTGTGTAGCCACAAGATAACAAAAGCTCAACACTGCGCCCAGCATCCTGGAGCACTTCTGTTGTCTTTTGTACGTGTTTTGAGTTTTTATGTGCTTCGGAGTTTTTATGTGCTTCTGAGTTTTTACGTGCTTCGGAGTTTTTACGTCTTTTGGAGTTTTTACGTGTTTTGGAGTTTGTACGTGTTTTTATGTGTTTTGGAGTTTGTACATGCTTCAGAGTTCGTATGTGATTTGAAGTTTGTATGTGCTTTGTCTCTAGGGGCCACCTTAAATATACTTTTATTTATTCACTCCACATAAAATGTAATAAATAAATCATATAATACAAAAATCAACTATTCACATTTCAACTTTTAACTATTTAAATTTTCAGCTTTTTCCTTTTACAAATTTAAAGTGAAACAACACAAAACACTGTAAACCACAACACAAATATAAATTAAAATATGAAAACAAAAGAAGATGCATATTCTCTGTCATAGGGGCCTGCATGAATAAACTTTCTGAATCCTTTATCATCTGCAACCGAAAATAGTTGTGGATGATTACTATACCTTTCTAATGTGACGTTGTTGTCCCTGGCTCTCTTTCTCTCTCTCTTCCTCTGGGTCTGTCGCTGTGCTACTGAGTGTATTTACCGCCCCTCCCCCCTCTGCCCAGCATAAAGCACAAGGCTCGCGTGCGGAGTGAAGCGGAAAAAAAGTGCGAGAGAGAGGCTGAGAGAAAGAAAAAAAAAAACCCACGTGACGGCTCGCGATAAGGAGCCGGCTCGTGTCGTTCACGTCAATGAGCCGGCTCTAAGAGCCATTTCGTTCGAGAATGACCCATCACTAGTCTCAACAGCCTGTACTACTGTGTTGAGTGAGTGTTAGAGAACTACTAGATAAACTTTCCTTTATCATGAGAAATCTGGGTTCATCAGTCTGAGCAGACTGTCAGCAGATTTAGAGGGACAGGTGCTGCTAGGGCGAGACAGACGTCTCTCACGGAGTCCTTTAGTGCTGCAGGCAGGCAAGGTGTTCAAATAGTGCACAACTTCAGTTTTTTTTTATTTCTATATGATGAATTCTGCATTATTAAGTGATAAGAACAAGTAATCTGATGTCCTGTAATCATTATGACACTATAATTTGAGATACAATAAAAGATACAATAAATAAAAAAAGTTTTTGTACAAAGTATCAGTATCAGATCAGTATCATCAATACTACCCTGAATTTTATTTGGTATCGGATCGGAAAGGTCGTCCATCTTCCTCTTTATATTGTTTATTGGCAAACAGCATGGTGCATTACCGCCATCAACTGGTGTGGAGTGGGGACTGAAATGTCAACAAATAATTCAAATGAGTGTGCCTTAAAAAATAAATGGCCAGATAACTTTCACTTCCCTACTTCTTACGAAATAAATCAACCAACTTTCCTATCACCGAGCTTGGTCAACTGTCTTCTTTCAGCATCAGCTCAGTTCAGTTCATTTTTATTTCAATTCCAATTTCCCTGGCTGGAAGAGTGTTCAATGCTTGCTCCTTCCCTATGCAGTCGGCAGGTCAACTGGACCAGCAGAGAGATGCTGCAGGACTGGATGCTGCTGTCTACACCGGCTCACTCACATACCCCATACCCACCCCTGTTGCTTGTCATGTGTGTTTTTTTAATGGCGCAAAGATCCATGAAGATCCATGTGCTTTTTGTGCTGAGGAGTTTTTGTTTTCTGTTCTCAAACTGATGGGTAGAGTTCTCTTTTTTTCTCCTCCTCTCCCCTATTGTGTTGCACATTTCATTGCTTATTTTTCTAAAAGCTACCTGTTCTGACCTGTCTGCCCAATGTGATGTTTGTGTAATGTATGTATGGTCGGAAGGGGTCCAATTTTACTAAGTCCAATTTTAAGTGATAAATAAAGGCTCGTTCATTCATTTGATCTGTGACATTTGTGACACGGCCCATCACTCTTATTGCTCTTGGACAGTAAAATATTTAATACTGTCGTGAGTTTACCTGGTGTTGTTCTCATGCACGAGTTGACCACATAAATGTCACCATGCTGATGCTGTTTACAGAACAGCAAAAGTCAACGATCTGGTGAATCTTGTCTACGTTATCATTCCCCTCTGATTTCTGTGATTTAGCCTCATGACTAAAGCGTGCAGTTTACTCTGTGTGCACTCAAACTAGCTCCAAGTGCCATAGCCTACAGCCAGATTAATTTGTGACACATGTCTGGTTCTATCACCATGTTGGACTTCCAGTTCCAACATGGTGATAGAATGTTTGTATGTTTATATGCTTTATATATTCTGAGGTAAGTTGATCTATGGTGTTACATCATATTGTATAAGGATGTTACGTGTTTGTATACTTTCTGCCCAGTTTGACCCATTTAGCAGAAGTCAGCCTGTTTAAGGCTCTAATATCTATTCTGTATGACTTAAATGTAAAAATCATTTTATGGTTGATATAATCCAAACTGAACAGTTCATTGTTGAATTATAATTATAATCCCATAGTTTAACAACAGCATTTAATTTACTGGATTTTCTTTGTATGAAGCTTTTATTTATTTGTTTGTTTAAGAATCTTTTAAAAACATAAAAGGACCAAAGTTCAGGTTGACATCTAACCTTTGGCACATAATAGGTGACCCTGTCAGTTGTAGACTCACCACTTAGTCATTGTCAGCCAAAACCAACTGTGGCTGATAGAAAGTAGAGAGTAATCCTTGACATCGAGCCTTAACATTGCTTATTTTCTGTAATCTAAAAACAATTAAACCATTACTCAGGCCTGTCCACGAATGAGTCCTTTTCTATGAGTGATTCAAATCATCTTGGTGTTTTTGTATTTGGAGGAATTTAGGAAGACAGACTGTTTTGCATAGAGTTACAAAGACTCTGTTTGACCATGCAAATAATCCATGAGGGGAAGTTTAAAACAGCTAGTGTTTGTGGGCCAGTTTATACTCACCAGAAACAACTAATGCACATCTGTATCTCTGCGGATCCACAATGTTCTTCATACAGCTATTTGTCATGAGCGTGTTTCATTCCTGTTTAGGAGAGAATGGTCTCCTACGTGTATACTATCCTGGGAATATCATCATTGGAGGACTTTTCCCCATTCACTTAAAAACCAATAGGACTGACACTTCTGGACCTCTCTTCTGTCAGGAGTAAGTACTGCCTTAGTTCATCAGCTCATTACTGTGAATAAATGAATGATGAATTTAATCTGTATTCTGTCCATTTTTGCAGCTATGACATACAAATGTTCCTCCGTAGTCAAGTGATGATATACGCCATCAGAGAACTCAACCTCCCTAACATCACGATAGGATACGACATCTATGACACTTGTGGAGATGTTGGCCTCGCCTTGAGAGCAACTCTCCAGCTGCTGAAGAATCAGTCAGACCCGCAAAGCTGTTTAGTGCCAGCAGATGCTCAGTCCAAGTTACCTGAACCCAAAACCAAGGTTGTGATTGGTGAGAGGACCTCAGAAGCATCGATAGCTGTTGCACGACTTGTTGCGCTGTCTTCAGTTGCCCAGGTTTGTTTTTTCTTTATCTGATACTGCCTTACAAACCTCGGAAATATGAGAATCTAACCTGGTATGAATATTGGTGAATTTACCTATTTTATGTCTTTTAACAGATTAGTTATGGATCGACTAGTGAGGTGCTCAGCAGGAAGTACAAGTTCCCTACATTTCTACGAACAGTGCCTAGTGATGAATATCAGACGAGGGGTATGGTTGAGCTGGTGAAGACATTTTATTGGCAAACAGTGATTATTGTGGGAAGTGATGATGAGTACGGGAAGTATGGTAGTGATAGCCTTGTGAAAACTTTCAGCAAAACCAATATCTGCATTGAATTTGTTCACATCTTGTCTGCTGATTTTAATATAAATGGTGCTAAGACCCAAACTGAGCTGACTGAACTACTGGAAAAAATCAAAAACTCCTCCGCTGAAGCCATCATCCTCTTCACAAAGGAGATTCATGTTGAAATCATCCTGAAAGAAGCGATTAAACATAAATTCAACAGAACTTGGATTGCAAGTGATACATGGTCTAGCTCTCCAAAGATCTTTGCAATTCCAGACATCCAACTTGCCGGACAAGTTTTTGGGTTCATATTTAAGCAGATTGAGGTGCCTGGCTTTAAAGACTACGTCATGTCGATTTTTAATGGAACTCAAAAAAACGCCTTTGTCGAATATTACCTGACGCAGCATCCACTTTGTTCAAATCAGTCTGAAGAAGTAAAAGTAAATAATTGCTCGCTAAACTATCAGCTGGAATCTAATCAATGTCTGGGAACAAGCTTCTTGGCTAATTGCATTGACAAGGAAGAATCTTACAATATCTATTTAGCTGTTCAAGTCATTGGTGAGGGGCTCAGACACTTGCTTAAGTGTGATGACCATCATTGTGAACGTAGCTCCAAATTCACAGCATCAGAGGTACAGGAAAGATGTTTTTTAATTGTTTTGTTGTTGTTGTTTTGCTGTTGATTAATTTAAGACATTTACCAAGTTTTTTATGTCAAAGTATAATACTTGGACCAGGATTTGATGACCTTGGCTTAAAATATAATATAACTGTGACAGCTTGCCCTGTTTTTGTGTGTAATGTTTTAATAATTTCTCATTTTATGGGTAATGTCTTCATGGTGTAGGATTGCGCAAGTCATCACTTCCAACACGGAAACAGTCCAACACATACCCCCTTAAAAGTTCTCTTTATTCTTTGTATTTTGTACAGTTTAAGCAAGTGTCTTGGTTGATTTATGTTCATATTGTTTCCACAGCTTCTCTCAGAAATCCAGAAAG
This sequence comes from Maylandia zebra, assembly GCF_041146795.1. Classification (NCBI taxonomy): domain Eukaryota; kingdom Metazoa; phylum Chordata; class Actinopteri; order Cichliformes; family Cichlidae; genus Maylandia; species Maylandia zebra. The sequence goes on from NC_135185.1 coordinate 17,231,285, forward strand.
TAAACTTTACTGTGGGAACCACACATATCTTTTTTAATAGTGATGGAGATCCCAGTTTGGGATATGATATTGTATACTGGAATATGTCTGAATTCAACAAGGGTGTACAAATACAAACTATTGGAGAATACCTTCCGAATGGAAAAATTACAAAAGTCCCAGAGTCTCTTGTACACTTGATAAATCAGACGGTGAGATGAAATTTCAACATTCATTTATTACCAATAATAATTTATGAGCATCATGTATGTGTACTGTTTCCTCCATAGGGCTCAGCATATAACTGTGCGAAAACATGTGATCCAGGACAAGAACTAACGGAGAGAAAAATCTGTTGTAAAGTTTGCGTTTCATGTGCTGATGGCACGTTTTCCCCTGGAAACGGTAAGTCTTTTATTACAATTATACAGGCAAAAATTGATTGTATGCACTTCAGCAGCTCATTCTGATAGTAATGTAGCAAACAAATATTATTTAGTGACAGCTGAAGAGTTTATTTCCATATTAAGTTTTAGATAAGAAAGTTTTTGCTGAAAAAATTCAAATATGAAAGCTAATTCAAACAGAAAATTAGTATTTCAACTTAATGTGGGCAAGTTATACGAAATAGTTTATTCTGGCAATGGCAACTTTATTTAGATTTAACACTTCTTTACATCTAAACTTAATGCATTTAACAGAAGACAAAAATATTTAAAAAAAAACATGTAAGTTTACAATCCCTTAAGGTGGCAAAAACAACAAAATATAATTTTTAAAAAAACAAACAAAACAAAACATACCAAAATAAAAAACACTTAATAAGCGTGGATAAAAAAGGTCTGTTTTCAAATCTATTGACAGATGATCAAAAGGCAGCTTGTTCCAAAGAAAGGATAACAATAACTTAAAACAACTTTAGCATACTTGTATGTAGATGTATTTCTGCGAACACTTAAATCTCATAAAATAAATGGCAAAGATTAAATAATACATATTAAACTAAAAAATTTGACATCATGTTAAGGTAGATACACTTTACAAAATCTGACTGAAAACCTTGTAATGCACCTGTTTTACACTTACAGTCATGTGAAAAAGAGATGCTTCTTGTTTGATTTTCTGGAGTTGTTTTTTGACTGTCACTGACATGGAGCTCAGGAATTTAAAAAGTTTATATACTAAAAATGTAATAACTGTTGTACTTATTAGATGAACACATATTAGACGCATATACTCTTGTCTGTCTTCTCTCCCAAAATATCCAAAGCCAGTTTTGCATTAATTTGCAAATATCCTCTGATCTCTCACGCTGCTGCTCTGTGATAATGTAGTTTGGCCCTTCCACACGTAAAAGCACATTTTTCTTAATGCAGGGGTTTTCCCCCTTGCTCCTTATCAAATTATTTTAATCTTTACATTGAGTCATAAAATATTTTCCTCTTCCCTTATGCTATTTATGTTTGTATTTCCTCTGCAGGTTCAGCATGCAAGAGCTGCACTGACTACCAATATTCAATTCCTGAACAGAGGGATCAGTGTTTCAACAAAACGGATGAATTTCTCCTCTGGACCGATCCCTTCTCAGTCATTCTCAGCTCCCTTGCAGTCGTCGGGATCATTACTACCGTTGTGTTTGCTGTTCTGTTTGCAGTATATTTTAAAACTCCCATTGTAAAGGCAGTTGGAGGTTATTTGTGTTTTCTGGAGCTTTTTTCCTTGGTGGCTGGCTTCTGTCTTACATTCACCTTCATAGGCAAACCTACTGAGAAGATTCACTGTGTAGGTGTGCCTCTCTTTGGTGTATCCTTCACCGTTTGTATCTCTTGCATTCTAGCTAACTTGCTTCAGATCTTGGTAGCTTTCAACTTTAACCTTAACGTAGGGTCTTGGGTAAAGAAGCTGAATAAGCCGCTGTTGGTAGTTACTATTGTCTCTGGGATCCAGCTGGCCCTGTCTGTCTCATGGCTGATCGTAAATCCACCAATTCCTAAAGAGATGCCAGGGAAAGAGACCATTCTGCAGCAGTGTGAGACACAATCCCTTGAATACTTTATAGCAATGTTAGCCTACAACGCTTTCTTGGGCTTTATTTGTTTGGTGTTCGCATTCAAAGGTAAACAGTTGCCGGATTTGTACAAAAATGCATCTTTAATCACCATCAGTATGCTGCTGTTTGTGGTCATCTGGATTATCTTCCTCCCAATTTATCTGACCTTAACAGGGAAGTACAAACCTGCCGTACAAAGTGCAGCCATCCTCACTTCATGCTTCAGCGTTCTCGGCTGTCACTTGGCTCCCAAGTGTTATATTATGTTGTTCAGGAAAGAGCTTAATCATGAGAGCGCCATCACTGAGTACATTAGGAAGCATTATGAACGGAAGGGCATATCTGTGGTGCAGTCATAGACTCACACTTTCATGTAGGAGTTATAAATAATACTGATCTGCAAAAGAATCTGTCCTCCTATGATGAAATCATGACTTTCTTGGTTGGATGGAAATAAAGTATTTCATCTCATTCACATACACGGGAGTTTTCACTGTGTAGGCCAATAAAATGCTGCAGAACTAAAAAAAAAACCTCAAACAGTTGTTTTTTTTTACTAGTTGTTAGATATATAGTCATATACATCTAGTAGAAAAACTTTAGGTTTGGTAACTTTGGGTGAAGAAATCATAGCTCTTAAAATCTGCTAACATGGATGAGTTTGTATAGTTGCCATTTTATAGGCTAAATGTATAGTTTTAATCCTATTTTCCTTAAAAATCCAAAATAAATTCAAATTTGTGCACTTAATTGTTTTCTACAATCATTAAAGATGTATGCTGTGCAATCGCAAGGAACTGTTTAAAGAAATAATGAAAAGTGCATTGCCATGATGTTCAAATATTTATATAAACACACGTGTGTTTAGTCCTTAACAAATTTGTTAGACCACCACCCAATGTAAGTTCTCTAGCATATTGAGACTATCTCTCCACACAGTTACATATTCCATATGTACAGGTACGATCCCCATTGGTCATGGCGTGTGGATATTTCTCTTAGACACTCCGCACGCCCCACAGCTCACACATAAAACAGCTGCGCAACACGTAAAAATGGCCAACTTCCTGAAAAAGACAATGTTGACTCATACTGTTAAACTGGTGGGTGGGAGGGGGCAGTGGAGTTTCAGGGGATCATCCTCTATCACTACTCCTATTAACTGCATGCAAAGTTAAAGTAAAACTCTTCCCCCCCCTCAGCCACTAAATGGTTTTTCATTTATATTTGTGCAAAAGGAGAAGAAAACGACAAACACTAAGGTGGTCATTTATTTATTTAAAAAAATACAAAACTTCAGTTTCCATAGGAAAGCGTTATGAATATGCATTCCCATCTCTTTCATATCCATTTCAAATGTATAGTTAAAACACTGCTTCTGCTCATTAATACGATAACTGGAAAACAAATTAAATTTAACAAAAAAAAAAAAAAAAAAAGAGGAGAAGGGCAGTCTGCTTTGAGTCCCTGTGCTCAAGTGTTAATCTTTAAGATTGATGTTGACTTTTGGGTAGTCTCTGAAGTCTGTTGTGTATATACATTATATATGCTGTTTCAACATGCAGAGTATGATTCATGCATATATCATGCCATGTGAGTCATATTCAAAATGTATACAGGAAATACAGGTTATAGTCAAAATCTACAGAGAAGCTTTGATAGAACAAGCACTAAATAACTGCTGACAAATAAATAAGCTTTGTCATCTTGAGGATTAACACTCTTGGGGTGGGGGGTATGTTCTTTACAGGAGTCGAGATCATGGAAAACTTAAATAATATAGCAGCCACTTTTGAGGAATTTAAAACCACACACCATTGCCTCTGTGCAAGTTACCAGCTGAGGATGTTCCTTCAGCTGTAGACAGAACAGCAGTTTAACAAAAGGGTGCACATTCCCTGACTTCTTATAAATATAATAAATAAATGAGAACTTGATATTGAATACTAAAAATCCAGATTGAATTTGAGTACTACAGAAAGAAGGCTACCAGAGGGCTCACTTAAGATAAAGGAGACAGAAATTCATTTCCCCCAGTTAACCCACAAAAAGATATATTTAATAAAACATAATTACCACACAAAACAGTGCACCAAATCGAAGCCTCTGGATCTTTAATAAATCTGCCTTCTTACACTGTGCTGTCAAGTCTTCTCAAAAAATTTGTTTCCAAATCAGGTTCCAGTGCTGCAAGTCCATACAAATTCCCTCCCTATACTATTCCAGTTTAAATAGGTTCATTGTGAACTACAGTACTCAAGCGCTTACAGACTCTGCTGGGAAACCTACAGCAGCAAATTCAAGTACAGAGCTTTGCACTGTACCTGGAACCAACAGAGAGACAGAGTGTGATTCAGCCTCATTTCATTCAGGATTGATCTCGAGCTTCCATAAAGAACTGAAATGTCTGCGACACATCCCTCTCATTCTGTTAAGTAACTGGCCTGGAAAAGTTCACATACAGTGCTTAAAAAGTTTAGAGCACCATCCAGTGGAAGGTTTATGCCACAGCTGCCCTAATTAATACTAGTGCAAGTGCCAAAGATAATTAGTTTCTGTAATGTTTCATCTACCAGTATGTGTAATCTGTTTAATCAAAATATTTAATGCCAAGAGGTAATTATTGCCATCATGGAGCAGAAGGGAAAAAAAATAAAAAGGCTATATTGTTAAAATGACAAATGTCAGTCATTCACTTGAATTCCTGAACGGAAAGGTTTCAGTGGTTAAATATTAGGTTTGATTACCTCGGACTCAGACTGGCACGGTGGAATCTGCCTGATAAATGTGACAGTAAGGATCTGTGCTTGGTTTTTATGACTAGTGGTGTGATAAATTTGTTAAGCACTGTACATTTTAGGTAACAGGGAAGAAAAACAAGAAAATAAAACTCCTTATACACAGAACCCTTGTCCATAAACTGATGCTAAATGTGACAACCATACTGCATATTTAAATCACATGGGCCTGGCAAGGCTCAGCAGACAGATCCAAGCTGCTCTCTCTGCCACAACAGGCAGGCACTTCAAACAGGTATGACTCTTCTGCAGGTGCTGGGATGCCCTGTGAACAGATCTGCTGCACAAGTTTCCTGAAAGACAATAATAAATGTTACATTAAAGCTGCAAAATTTCCCTCTTATGAATCATTTAGCCACACTTTGAGCCCTTGTGATACCGACTCACCAGGTAGGACGTGACATGACGTAGTGAATGTCGGGTCTCTGGAAGCCGTTGAAGGTGGAGGCTGCCGCCACTGTGTAGGCGCCCATGTTCTCAAACACCAACCAGTCGCCCACCTGCATGTCAGGCAGGCTACACTGCTCGACAATGCGGTCCAGACCGTCACATGTTGGGCCCCAGATGCTGCAGGGGTACATCACTTCATCTGGCTTTGGCTTCTAAAACAGGAATATACATGTGTTACACAGGTTTCACCTTTTTTATATTTAAAGATTAACTAATGCCTTTTTATATACCTTATGCAGGGTTGGCAGACAGTGAGCGTGGTCATAAAGAATGCAATTGAAAGATCCATACACTCCATCGTTGACATAGTACATAAGAGTCCTGTCACTGGTCCCTTCATCTTCCTCTGTGGAGGTAAAATTAATTTCATCACATCAGTATAACCAGTAAGAAACTTTTTTTTTTTTTTTTATAAAATCAAAGGATGATGCTAGTAGAAAGCATAATCTTTACCATCAGAGGCAAACTCCTCATCCATGATGACTTTCTTGGCAATGATGTTCACAACCAGTGTGTAAGCAGAGGCCACATAGAAGCGCCCAGGCTCGGCAATTATGTTAACACCACAGTCAACAGGAAAATACTTATCCAGGGCTGGGTTGATTACTCCTGTGATCTAAGAGAAGTATCCACATCTACATGTTAAACTTTTGCATTTTCTGAATATGACATTTAAAAAAAGTTCAAATGCATAAATGTGACCCATACCATTTATTATAATAAAGCAGTTACCTCTTCAAATTTAAGCTCTGTATTGTCTGACCCAGGAAAACCACCTCCAATGTCCAGGAGATCCATGTTGAAGCCCAACTCAGCCTAGAGTTCACAACAAACAGGGTTAAGTTGGCTTTATAAAAATCCACATAATTGCAGCTGTGTGTGCATTTCAGTCAAAACCTACCCCTGTATCAAACACACAGCGTGCATCTGCGATAGCCTGGGTATAGGTTTCCGGGTCGGTGCAGCCACTGCCAACATGGAAGCTGACACCAATCACGTCAAGCCCCAGCTCTTTGGCACGCTCCAAGAGACCTCGACAAGCTTTGAGAGGGGCCCCAAACTTCACGCTCAGACGGCAAACTGCCTTCGAGTCATCTGTGGCAATACGGAGAACCAACCTGAACACAAAGAGTTAAGAGGTGAGAAATAAATAAACAAAGACAAAGACTCTTTGTTGGAGACAGAAAAAGTCTTACTTGGCATTGTCATGGCAGCGCGCCACCTTCATGAGTTCCACCTCACTATCAAAGGTCATCATCTGGACCCCGTGGGCAGATGCATATTTTATCTGAGAAACCTGCTTGCAGGGGTTAGCATAGATTATTCTGCTTGGATCGACTCCCAGAGACTGAACCAGCTGAATCTCCGTCTAGAGGGCAGCAAAGTCAACAATGAGACAGTGCCAACTTAAAAATACAAGCTGCCAATGCAATTTCAGCTAATCTTCAGGAGTGCTTTGTACTGCATTGTTGTGAGATCATCTAATGCTATGAAAGCAGTTTCAAAGCCTACCTTGCTTGCACAGTCAAAGCCTGTTCCGAGGGTCGCCAGTGTCATCACCACAGCCCGGCTGTCGTTGCATTTGACAGCATAGAAAGGTCTAACACGAGGCAAAGCCCGAGCCCAGCGCAGGTGTTTCTTTACCACGTCCCCCAAGTCGCAGACATAAAAGGCATCCCTGTCATCCTGTAACAGGTGGGGAAAATAAAAAATAAAAATCAATACATGATTAATTACACAATAAACTAGACTGTACTTTTAATATTAGTGCATCAGTGCCAGCACAGGATGCTTACCGTCATGGACGACTCATTGATCTTCTGCTCAACAATGTCACGAGCAGAGAAACCCTCATCGAGGAAAGACAAGTCAAAGTCAGTGGGCGTGGCAGTGTTCATGGTTGCAAGAAGTCCTTTAGAATGGTCACTGGTGAACTGGAAAAAAGAAACTATACTGAGATTACATGCCACTTTGAGAACACCATGTCCTCTATGTTTTCAGTTACTAAAGTCCCCTTCATATTCCACAGATGAGTAATAAGATAAGATAACCTTTATTAGTCCCACGTGTGGGAAATTTGTTTTGTTACAGCAGTGGACAGTGCAAAGTTACATAAAAAAAAATTAGGAAAAAAAAATTCTCAAAGCACCAAGTGAACAGGTGTTTTTGATACAATATTATCTGAAAGTCATGCCCAGATGACAACGCAGTGTTTCAAATAACCAGATGTGGAACACTTACTTTGATATGAAAGAAATGGAATTTGGTGTTGTTGTCACTCAGGTGCAGAGAAGCCAAGGTGGCTCACCAGTGAAGTTAAACCCTTTCAAATAAGACTCAAGGCCAGGGCCTGCTGAGTAGCCAGTGTGTGATTTCCTTGAGTGAAGATTCTGCAAACAGGAGCAGTTGACAGTTTAACAAAAAGCTCATTAATGAAATGATGACACTTCAGTTTAACACATGACTACCAGTTATTCTATTAAAACGAGCATTTCTGAGACTTCAGGCATGTTTAAAATACACGCACTTAACTTTAGTCTCTAATGGCACTGGGTTTCATAATTCAGGATATTGCACAGGAAAAAGTCATTCAAAGAAAAGAGTGTTCCGCCTATTCAAGAATTTACCCAATTACAAAAACGTCCCTGCTCTAAGTTACATGAAGAGCACGAAAAGTAGCCAATCAGTGACTAACATTTAACGCCGACGTCACTATACCGGTTCCGCTTAGCCACATTCGTGCCATGAGGCAATTTTTGGTTACCATTAACTAACGCGCTTTGTTACATGAATAACAGGCAAGACAGTTTAACTTTACTCACCTAAAGTCTCGCAACCAAACATAAAGGACCCAAAAAAAAAAAACATCCATCACAAGCCAACCTCTCGGAGGGTACTTTTATTGTTCAGGCACACACACAAAAAGGATAATGCTAACAAGCTAACCACCCCATCTGTTTCGCTGGCCACGTAGTGCTGTTTGTTAACACTCTAAGATCCACAGCAACACAGTTTGGAATTAAACCAACATTTCAATTACTATAAAATAACATAGGAATACATAACATGTCAAAACTGTTCATGTGTTCGCGACAACTAAAAAAACCCTGCCATTTAATCTAAGCTAAAGACTATTTAGTCAAAGAAAAAAAAAAGACTTCCATTGAAGGATAATTCACCAAAAGACCCTTACTTACCTTAAAAAGCATTTACAAAGAGTTTGTCCATTAGACCCAAAAGCTGGGATAAAAAAAAAAAGAAATAAAGCAGTTCCCCTTTACGACGAAGCTCGTTGCCAGAAGCGCAACCTCTCAAATACAGATGGAACTGAGTGTAAGCCGGCACGAGAGCCCGGCAGTATTTATAGAGCGCGCGTTTCCGCGGCAACGCAGCCAGCTGGAACCGGCCTCGCATCCACATAGGAACCGGTTTAGTCTTGTCCCCTTCATCCACATGGTGGGAAAGACAAACTTGGTTTATGACACACACATCATTAACAAAGGTAACTAAAGCTTTTGTAATAGCGTGCATATATACTATATATTAAATAACCTCTCCATGAGACATTAAAAACAAAACACACAACCATGGAAAACTATAGATGTAAATGAATTCTTACATAGATTTAGACACAAGACACAATAGATTTGAATTAAACCTCAAATTTAAATTTACTGGCTCGTTCCATATAAAATATGTCAAATCCGGGAAAAACTGATCAAACACACACATTTCAACTAATCAAACACACACATCCACACATATGCAATAACACTAAGTGCAATACTCATTTTCTGGCATCGTTGTATTTTTTACTCAGTTGTATACAGCATTTGTATTCTATTTTTATCCTATTGTATATTTTATTCTATTTTATTCTACTGTATATAGTATTTTATTTATTCGATTCTGTACAGTTGTGTATTGTATTTATTCATAACTTCATAACTTTTGCACTGTCCACTTCCTGCTGTGACAAAACAAATCTCCCACATGTGGAACTAATAAAGGTTATCTTGTCTTATCTTATCTTATCTTATCTTAAAAAAAACCTCAGCAGAAGCAGCTGTTTTGTTTGTTTTTTGTACAATAATTTAGTAATTTCCTTTATGAAGCCATTCAAAATTTTAATATTTTACAAGTTTAACAACCTTAGAGGATATTGCAGTGTGCCAAAACGTGGCACATTGTAACCCTCCATTTATTTTATTTATATGTTATTGTTTACAGCACTTTCAGTCCCACATAACTTATGAGGTGCACTGCTTGAAATCTTCAGGGTTAAAATCTATATTTAAGCTCTGTTAGAAAGTGCAACCAAATCAATTTATACAACCAGTCCAAAGGCAAATTCAAATTTTTTGTTCAGCATGATTTTTCCTTAACTCTGAGCATCAATTGCATGGCATACATCACAGTTGAAGCAGCAAATTGATTGTTCTACAGTAACAGAAACACAAGTAACCTGTGTGTTTTAATGATTCCCATAATGATTTACTGGAGAAAAAAAGAGTAAACTCTCAAGTCTCATATCACTCTCATATCACTACACGAGATAAGTGGCTGGTCAAAACAATTATAGCATTTAAAAGGTCTCCTTTTTGCCTGCTTTGTTATAACAGGTTTATATTTAACCATGATTCATTATGTGCCGAAGGAATTTTCTAATAAAGTGGAAAGGACTTTGGCATCATCATCACATGTAAATGTTTTAGAAGACTGTTTGGAAGAGTCCATACTAGATGAAAGCCTTGTATCACTTTCAGGGCCCAGAGAGCATAGGCCAAAGACAGGATACAACTCACGGACGTAGATTTGAGGTCTTAAAAGTGACGCCTTAAACCTGTATTCATTTTACTGGTTAGCAGTGGGCGAATCATCTTGTTCCAAAAAGACTTTCAGTTGTATAAAAAAAACAATCTACCGCTCTCTTCATCTTTGAGCTAGGTAAACAATTTTCTGGTGAC